>NC_063255.1:18180285-18480285 GCF_020740725.1 Corvus hawaiiensis | reverse complement strand
AAAACCACAGCTGCTGTATATAAAAGGGCTATCTTTACAATTCAGGACAAATCTGAGTATGTATTGTGACATCTACCAAAATACTGTGAAGTCTATTTTCATATTCCACATGAGATCTCTAAATCTACCCTCACAAGCTCAAATAACTCACAAAAGTCTGCTTTTTTAGCCTAACCAGTAACAGATGCCTACTCCTCTGTATGGCCTATGCACACATGAAGAGGAGGAATGGTTTCTTTCTCCTTTTAAATCATGTCTCTCATACATGGCTCAAGCACAATACCTCATAGCTAGAATCACTTGGTTTTTGCAGCTAAGTTGCAGTTAGATTCCTCATGATCTAACCTTTTTTTAACAAATGAAAATTTATCAATTTAAAGAGACCAGAGATCCAGAAAGGATCTAGATTAAAGTCTGTCTGTAAACTGGTGTCTAAACAAATAAGTCTCTCACCAATGACAACAGAGCATGCTAGGGAGATCAACCTCACTTATGGATAAATCATAAAACTCAAGACTGGTGGAAAATGCAGTGTTTTTTTCCTTATTCTAGTTCTCTGAGGTCTGGAATTTAACAGCCTGTTTCACTACAGGTTCTGTTTACATTTTGTCTTCCTTTTCTTTCACTGTTTTTAAGATACATATTTTGATTAACTTCATTTTTAGGAGATTCTTCTGAAGGCAGCTATACTCAATCTCTGTTTCTCTGGAGAAGCAAAGAAGTGAATGGCACAGCATAAACATATTTTTCTTCTCCTCTGTTTCACACCTGTCCCAGAAAATGTAGGACCTCTCTCCTTATGATGGAAATACTACTGAATTGCTTAAAACTGAAAGGATCTGTGGAACTGTGTAAGTCTTTAAGATGGTAGCCATTAGACCCCAAATAAATCCTGAAACTGCAGCATGAAATGTAGAAGGTATAGAAGGCTCAGTGAGCCTATCATGCAAACAAACATACTAGCCACATGCCTCCATGGTTACTTGATGGGTAAGCTCATTTTCCCCTAGTCTTCCTGGGCTACATTGATTATATCACTTTCAATATCTCTTCTTTGGTTACAGGCAACTCCAGAGATTTCTCTCCCTAAGTTGCCTAGCTTTGTCAATTCCTATTTATCTAGATATTCTTTTACCTTTTTCCTGGACAGCAACAGTTTGTGATCAATAGTAAGCCTCATAAAAGACCTAGAAACTATTGCTAACCCTTCTTCCTTGTGTTACCAATGCCCCCCTTGGGTCCACAGAGGAGTGCTATCAAACAGCTTGACTAGTTGGCAGGTACCATCTATACCCACCAATTACTTGGCATTCTCATTTCCCTCCTAGCAGTGGCTTTATTCAGAGTAGAGCTCATTTTGTTTTGTTTCTTCCCACACCTTGTCCCTTTTATGTATCAGAGAAAATTGAAAAGCCTCTCCTGGGGTCCGGGGAACAGGACAGTGGCAATTTAACCATTGTAGTTTACTTTGTTTATCATTCCCTCAGAAATTCATAATTCAACCCCACGTGCTGCACCCATTTGGCTTCAAAAACTGTTTTCTTTTTCTTCCTTTTACACTGAAATACTCAAAAATCCTATGAAAATCCACAGATAAAGTATCCCTTGAATTCAGTCAAAGCTTGGAATTGCTATGGCTAGCAGATCTTTTCATTAGCCACATTTATGTTCAGTCCTCCAGTGCATTCAATCATTCCAAAAGCTCCAATTTTGGATCAGATGTAATAAGAATCAGCCAGTAAAATTAAAAAAAATGTACTCCTTGTGGTATACATTAGCATTCATGCACACAAATTCAATTGAGCAGCTCAAACTCATTCTGCAAAATTTGGTGCTCCAGAAGATAAACAGAATCACAGAATCATGGAATAAGCTGAGGTGGAAGGGATGCACTAGGGTCATTGAGTCCAGCTCCTGGCCCTGCACAGGACACCACAAGAGCCACACCCTGTGCCTGAGGGCATTGTCCAAACACTTCTTGAACTCTGCCAGGCTTGGCGCTGTGACCACTGCCCTGGGGAGCCTGTTCCAGTGCCCAACCACCCTCTGGGTAAAGAACCTTTTCCTGAAATCCAACCTAAACCTCCCCTTACACAGCTTCATTCTGTTCCCTCAGGTGCTGCCACTGGGCCCCACAGAGCAGAGATCAGTGACTGCCCCTCCTCTTCCCCTCACAAGGAAGTTTTAACTGCGATGAGGTCTCCCCTCAGTCTCCTCTTCTCCAGGCTGACCTGACCTCGCATAGCTTCCCCTCTAGACCCTTTTCCATCCTCATGTCCCTCCTTTGGACTCTATCTAGTGGTTTTATATCCTTCTTATATTATGCCACCCAAAACTGCCCCCAGGACTCGAGGTGAGACCACCCCAGTGAAAAGCAGAGCAGAACAATCAAAACTAACACTTCTTAAACCCGTGATCTTTGGTTGTTATTTTGTCATTAGTGAATGGTTTACTCTGATTGATAAAATCAGCACATCAGAAAGTCACGTTTGTAAATTATGGCTCAAGACTGAGCTAAAAATCTCAGTTTGGAGGGAAACAAAACAGAAAAAGGTTTCGAACAGTTTTTTCCATAGAAGAAAAAAAAAATTAAATTGAGTTTCTTCAAATGAAGATGTCATAAAATTTTAATTAAAATTCTTTGGAAAAGGAAATCTGACCTGGACTGTCCAAAGGGATATTCCATATCCCTTTGGTTCTACCACAGAACATCATGCTCTGTATATGGAGGAAGGTGTCTGGAAAGGGTCTATCTCTAATCAGGGATAGTCTTGGCATCTGTCAGTGGGTAGTGAGAAATTTTATTGGGCATCACTTGTCTTTCTTCAGTTTTATTCCTCTTTTTCTATGTTTCTATTGCTATTATAATTGTAATTATTATTATCATCATCATCATTATATTTTTCTTTGTTTCAGTTATTAAGCTGTTCTTATCTGAACCCATCTTTTTCTGATTCTCCTCACTAGGGAGCAGATAGGAGAGTGAGCAAGAGACTGAGTGATACTTACTTGCCATTGGGTTAAATAATGAAAATAGCACAGATGAAATTTAGAAGAGTGAACCTTCATTAGTTTTATATAGCTTTTCATCAAAGGGATATCTTGGATCTGCAGTTTCTCATTCGGTTTTCCTGACTCCAGACCTGGCATACTGTTTTTAGCTTAAGATTCTAAGCGAGTATCCCCTGCAGTTTGGAGATAAAGCTACCAAGTTCAGCCCATAGTTATTCAGAAAGCAGAAGTTAGATCCATTCTGGAACTCTGTAGTCACTTCAAGTATTTTTACATGTCTGCTAATTTTGGACAAAAAGGTGAAAACTCTGGAAAGCTCCTGGCCAAACAGTCTTGAGCAGAATAGATAGAAAAAAAAATATATCAGTCTTTAGGACAGCACTGAGTAAAACAATGATAAAGATTTAAAGCATTCATAGCTTTCAGAAACTCACGTAGTATCTGAAATTTATTGTTTAAGTCTTTCACTGAATTCACAAAGTGTTCTAGTGTTCATGCCACTTTGTTGCTGCTGTTTCAACTGGACTAACTCATTAGTCATTTTGCACAAATGTGATTACACACCTTACAGAACAGTTAAGAATTAGGAATCCATTTTCAAATTCTATATTGATTCTCATTCTGTTAATTATACTATTAACTAAGGTTAAAATTATAAACCAAATGAGTATCACTTTTTGCTTCAGGAATTACAAGTGTAGCATAGGAATCTGATATCTAGAGATGATTACTTCTTTCCACCAACTATAGCAGAAGCCAGAGGGCAAATATGTTGATAATTTAGGCAGCTCAGTTAGCTGCCAAAAGTTAGATGGAAGGAATTGTTATTCAGCTGTAACTTCAGTCTACTGGGAAAAGACTATCTAATACCTTGCAGGATGACTCTCAAAGGTTCTCAGAAAGGAGATGAAGCCAAGGAGTTGGGTTTGTTCACTCCCTGCCACGTTTCTTCCTCCCCAGTGAGAAGAGAAATGGCCTTTGCAAACTACTACAGAACTGGAGGTTTGTTTTTTCTTTTTTTTTTCTTTTCTTTTCTTTTCTTTTCTTTTCTTTTCTTTTCTTTTCTTTTCTTTTCTTTTCTTTTCTTTTCTTTTCTTTTCTTTTCTTTTCTTTTCTTTTCTTTTCTTTTCTTTTCTTTTCCTTTTCTTTTCTTTTCCTTTTCTCTTTTCTTTTTTTTCTTTTTCCTTTTCTTTTCCTTCTCTTCTCTTCTCTTCTCTTCTCTTCTCTTCTCTTCTCTTCTCTTCTCTTCTCTTCTCTTCTCTTCTCTTCTCTTTTCTCTTCTCTTCTCTTCTGCTATCTTCTCTTCTCTCCTCTCCTCTCATCCCCTCCCCTCTCCTTCTCTCCCTCCCCTCCTCTCCCCTTCTCTTCCCTTCCCACACCTTCCCACACCTTCCCTTCCCACACCCTCCTGCACCTTCCTGCACCTCCCCTTTCCACCACAGAGTGAAGACATACATAAAATATCCAATATAAATGATTGGGTTCTGCTATCAGTGGAAAATTTCAGTAACTGGTAAGCTGGCCAGTGAAACATGGATTTGCCACAGAGAAAAAATGCCAACTGCTGACCAACTACTGCTGTCACTCAAGAAAAATCTTCAATATGAATCCCATTGACCTCTGAGCACTCTGAGCATGAAATAGTTTGGATTTGATTTGATTATTTTTCCCCCCCTCAAATTTCATTCAAGACTCAAAACTGAATTATATTCTTCCCCCTGAAACAAAATAACAGATTCATTGAGAGCCAGGGGAATGGTATGCTCAAAATATGACTCTGCATTTTCACTGGCTGAACTGTGCATACACACTGGTGCTTCTAGTAATCTAAACACTTGTGATAGGATCATAAAATCATAGAATCATCAAGACTGGAAAAGACCTCCAGGACCATCAAGTCCAACCTGTAATACAACATCACTTTCTTCAAATAAACCATAGCACTGAGTGCTTTGACCAGTCATTTCTCCAATAAGTTCACGGGTGGTGTCTCCATCACTTTCCTGGGCAGCCCATTCTAATACCTGACCACCCTTTCAGTGAAGAAATTCTTCCTGATGTCCAGCCCGAATCTCCCCTGTCGCAGCCTGAGGCTATGCCCTCTAATCTTATTTCATCTCTGGTTATTCTTTCAGATGGTTAAAAACAGTGTTATGCTGCCTCTGAGGCCCCTTTTCTCCAGGCTGAACAACCCCAGCTCCCTCAACCACATTTCACATGATGGTGATATAGGTCCTGGTTTTAGGACATGTCACAGTAAGTGCAGTTCCAAATGGAGAGTTCTTGCCTTTTCCTTAATAAAGTTAAGATGGATCTGATCCAGACATTCCTTGTTGACTTTTGAGAGATCAGCATCACTGTTCAGACAAACAGTTCTGGCTCCAGATTCAGAGATGAAAGAAGCAAAAGAAAATCCACCTTGAGGACCCTATCAGGGTTTAGGCAGGATCTAAATATCAGAATGTGTCACAAAGTAAATCATAATCTTGTTTTGGTGAGGCAGCTAAGTGTGGCAAATAATGCTACTTAAGCCCATGAAACTCAAATCAGAAAAGACAGCTACTGGTCTTTTAAAAGCTAAACACTACTGCATACCTAAGGTTCACCTGGAAGATTGCTCCTTGTATGCTTTAGATAGATATGCAAGTGCATGAAAAACAGTCAGTGGCAAACAGTTTGGAAGAGGGGTGACAAGGCAACACAACATTATGATTTACAGGAAAAGATTTTTTTTCTTCTCTGACTGAAGGATGTCTATTTGCCTTTTGTGATTTGATCTAAATTTATTGTGATAGCTGGGAGTGGAGATAACAGAAAAACATTTTGTCTCGTTTGTTAACTAATGAAACACACAATTCAGGGTAAAGATGGCTCATTGCAATCTTGGACAAACCAGGAGTGTCCTTCTTCCTCTTCTTCCTTTCTTCTTCATCATTACATTTCAGAAACAAGAGGAACAGACTGGAAGGGGATTTGCATTCTGCTCTTTTAGAGCAACTCTCCAAAGAACAAGGGGATGTAACCTCAAACTGCCCCAGGAGAGGTTCAGATTGGACATCAGGAAGAATTTCTTCACTGAAGGGGTGGTCAGGGCTTGGAATGAGGCTGCTCAGGGAAGTAGTGGAGTCACCACCCCTGAACTTGTTCAAGAAATGACTGGATGTGGCACTCAGTGCTATGACTTAATTGACAAAGTGATCAGTCACAGGTTGAACTTGATGTTCCTGAAGGTCCTTTTCAGCCTAAATGATTCTGTGATTCTATGATTCCGCGGCACATTGCTCTATTTTATCCAACTGTCTAACACATGACCAAGGTGCCCAAGTGCCTTTATGAGTCAGGGCCACAACTGAGTACTGGCTACTGAAGAACTTGTGCTGCAGAGCACAAAGTACTGAGTTCTGGTGCAGCTGTTTGCAAGGATTTCTACGGCAATCCCAAATTTGTTACACCATTTCTAAAATTTAAGGATCACATCTGGAAAAGCATGCTCAAGGAACTTATCTAGGGCATCATCCTCTTAAAAGTTAACTTTACTGTGTCCAATGAATGAAATACTGAACAGCAGGCATATTATTTTTAAAAGGGATATAAAACAATAGCGAAGCACTGCCTGATTATATTACAGCATCTATCTTCTCATGTATCAGCAAAAACTAGCACTGAAGTATACCTAATTATCATATTTACAGTGGTACAGGTAGTAAAACAGTTATGTTTTGCATTGCTCAGGATGTTCAGGTCTGAAATAGATAAACTATGTGGGAGATTAGTAATAGGTAATTATTCTCTACTTACATATTCAGCTTCATATTTCTAAATTAAGGTAAGTGGAAAAAGCTTATAAAATATTCAGGGCTCTTTTATCTTTCCTCCTCCCTCTTATTAGAAACTGTGCATGAATTTGCATAGAATAAACTGAGCCCATAAATCATAGCAGAAACTGCAAGAACACTCTTTGTAAGTTATAATTTAAGGTTAACTGTAGCACATTTTGCTTACTGTATTATTAATGACTTTAGTTCACTCATGACAAGATTACATATTAAAAATTGTTGGTAGACAAAACTCCAGTTCATAATCAATTTACTTCCTAACCTTAGAAAGCCACTCACCATGTTTTCATACTTCCAAAGAAGGAACCATCAGGAATAAAATTTATCAAGCAATATGTTACATTGGTCCTGTTCCTCAGTAGCTCTGATGCCTTGGACAAGAGGTTTAGGCACAGAGCCTCATGTGGAGTTTGAACTGTGCATCCATGACATATGGAAGGCTGGAAATACCCTATTGCCTCCTGTGGTCTGGAACTTATGGCTGTGCCCAAAAGGAAAATTCCAGAAGGAACACCTGCAGAACTTCAGAATAAGTTGTTTAATGTGCTATTTCTGTTTCTCATCCTGATCTTCAAGAGACATTAACCAGATATTCTCAGAACCACATGTGTTTATATTACAGGTATTGTCACTCCATGTTCTGTTCTACCTGCTAAGAGAAACCACTGGTACCTAGACAAAATAGTTCAATATTCACTACTATCTTACCATCAAATGCCCTGCTGAAATCTAGGAACAGTTGTGTACTTGAATATTACTGATGATTGTCAGATATTTGCAAGGCTTGGACCACCACCAACACATGCATCTGAGCCTGAAGCCTACATAACAGAATGCTTTTCCTTTCTTATATTGTGGAACCATATTAAAGGAATTCTGTAACATTCATTTGGTAGTTTAGGTTCTTCTTCTTGGCTTTCACTAGTTGGTAACTTTGCCTACAACTGATGATTCTAAAAATACTGTATTTGACTTCCAGGGAATCAGAGGGGTAGTTTCTGACGAGTGCATCCATGGATTTCCAAGATCCACAAAGAAATAGTAGGCTACAAGTAGACTAAAATAAAAAGAAAAAAATCTAATGGACACAGAAAATAAATTAATACATACTCCTGTTATACAGTACTAACTTTCAGATCACAGGCTTTTTAAAATAGCATAATTTGTCTCACTTTTTTTGTGGCGTTTATTATTATTGTTGTTGTTGTTGTTATTTACTATGCCTGGCTAAGTAAACCGTTTACAGTGACTTAATACTTCAGTCATGACAAAAGCCTAACCAGGCTTTTAGAAACGTGGTCCTTGATACCACCGAAAACAAGAGCTTCCTGACATCAATAAAAATGCTGTTCTTCTCCTTTGAATTTTACAGGAACTATCCACTTCGTTTGATAAACTTGAAAGCAAAGGATAAATGTGATTTTTCCTTTGAGGAAAGTTTCCATATCAAATGAATATTAACACTTTATGTCCTAGAAATCAAATCTTCTTGTTTCATTTGCTTTACATTTAATATCAGAGGGTTGTCTTCTTAGGAAAATGCACACTAATAATGATTTGCTTGTTATTTATCATACCATCTTTTTGTAGAGTCCTAAAAAAGAGGAATGAGTGTTTAAACTTTCTGCCGTTCTTTTGGTTCTGTTTTTCTTTTTGTTTTGGTAAAGAACAGTTAGGATTAATGTGAAATTTCTTTGTTAAGTACATTTTTGAAAATAAATGTTTCAAATATTGCATTTTGATATTGCCAAACTTAAAATTTCCTATCAGAAATTACTTTTATTCAAAATTAGGTGAAATATTGCAGAAAAGTACTGAAGGTCAAAACAAAATGTTAATGTTTAAATTGCTGGATAGACACAAGGCCTTTTTGTTAGCATATTTTAAATTCGGAAAAGACCTCTCAAAGTGCTGACTTCTTAATATTACTCAGGGCAGGAAATGTTTCAATATTTTTCAGTTTTCTATTCTTATATAATAAAAAAAATGTTGATCATCTCTTATTTATCCAGACTAATCCTTCCTTCCAAAAATTGTTTTGTATAATTTGGTTGGTTTAGTTTCCCAACGGCTTTAATAATATAGTCCCACAAAATTTCTGTACCTTTCTGATATAAAAAAACCCAAAATAACCTAATCAAATCAGGTGTCATCAAAATTCATAGTCCTTTAAAGCAAACATAGGATTTTAGGTCATACACTGAAGTTTCAAGAAAATAAATAAATAAATAAGAGAAAGTTTTCATCAATTACACAGAAAAACATAATATAACCTCTCACTAAAATAAAAATCATCACTGACCTGCAGACAAGTTGTTTAATGTTTGTAACACAGAAAATGGACATCAAAGAATCAATTACACTGCAAGTAGATTGGAAATTGTAATATCTTTAATGTCTATATTCAGAGGAAAAAAAAATGGTCTCGTGAATAAGATGTGTCCTTCCTACTACACAAATTGAGTTGCAAGACTTTTTTTCTAGGTGCCCTTTTTTCCAGAAACCAGATTTATTTTACAGGCGTGTGTTTGGTGTACTTAATAAGACAACATATTTCTATACCTTTTTTTTTTTAATACCATAAGTGTGATGAAAGGTGAAATTCAATAGCATCCTGATGGTAAATCATCATTACTCTTGCAAAGTGATAAATTTTGCTTGTTCCTGATTAGCCCTCATTGTACCTCACATTATTGGTAACCTCTTCTGCAATCCCAGCTCTGTAAAGTCAAGACAAGTAAATAATCTTTCATACTAATTAGAACGGGATATTATTTTAAATATACCAGCTTTAATATACAGGCAAACACTGGTGCATCTTGAATTGCACATTAATCCCAGAATATGGTAGGTTGTTTACAGGGAGACACTGGCCTTTGAGGTAGAATTTGAACAAAATTAGCATAAAATAGGAATAAGGCAAACTGCATTCTTTTATACAAAGTGTAACCCATTTCTAAAGAGTAAAGTGAGATAGGATTGCATTTATGATGGAGTATGTGCATTAGAGTAATGTTGATCTATGCCAAATAAAAACGCAGAAAATGGTAGAAATTTGGTTTCCAGACCTATTTATTAAATTGCTCCATAAACTAAACTCTCCTGCATCTGTTGCAAGATGGCAAGATTATTAAAGAAGAAATACATTGCCAAAGCTTTCTTAGCACTTTGAAGAATGAAAGATTTCCTCTTTTTTCCCCTTTCCTGCCCTTAGAAAAATTCCCACCTTCATTGAAAATTTCATTATTTTAATTATAAATCTAAAAGTAATTATATAGTGGGTTCTTGTATAATATTGCAGCTCTTTCAAATATAAATATTTAAGATATTTTTTACTGAAAAATGTTGATGAGATGATAATAAAAAAATAGTTTCTAACATACGAATAATATTTTGAAACAGGTCTACTCTGAACTTCAATTCTCTCTATTACTAACTTACGTCACTATGATTAATTGTGCAATAATAATGCGTAATAATATAAGCACAAATCACACAGTGAATAATAAAGGTGCTATATTATTGAATAGTTCAGTTGAACACTTACAGTCTGGAGAAGAAGTAAGAGCTGCATTCTCTTTTCTTTAATAAAGTGTTCAGTGATTGAGGTTCTGGTCTCAAAGCTAGGTAGACACATGCAGAATGAGCTGACAGAGCTTCAGCAGTACAAAAAGGCCACATTGTTTTATTCTTGCATTAATGATTGAAAAGTGCTAGTGGACCTGTGAGTTAATAAGCTGAGGAAACTTTGGAACTAGGCATAGCTAAAAAGGCTGGTTAATATAAGAAATATTTCAACCTTTCCTCCAGCACTGAATGAAGCTTCCAAGCAATCTTTTGATTCTGAGGTGTGTCTCCCCACTATTTTCATGAATACATGCCTCTGAGTGTTTCAGTTTACCAGAAAAAAAGCAAAAACAAACCAATACTGAAATGTGGTAACAGAGCCAGTTGTCAGGAATCTTACCAGAATGAATGACACATTACCAATCATACTTTTTTGGAAAATCCATGACAGAACACCAATAGACTATACACATACCAGCGGTTTCCCTATATATGGGGAATATTTATTAAATCTATATTTCATGTACATACACTTGCCTCCTTGTTTGTTAAAGTGGATTTACGAGTGATGGTTTATTCAGTCTGGAGAATTTAGGCTTTGGAAAGGAAAATGAGTTGAAAAACCTCTTTAGCATTACAGCAAAATATAAATTTAGGACCCTCAGAGCTATTGCAGTGGTATATATCCTGCCTTTGGTCTTCTTTTCCCAAGTGAATTTACTGTGGCCCATTACATGACAGTTGTAGCAACTAAATTACAGTATCTCTCCATTAAATAACAAAGATATGATTGGTGGTATAATTTACATTCTCAAGGCAGCTTTCTAACCCCCTAAGTGGATAATTGTCAGTTATTTCTTTTAAACTGTGAGCCTTGCATGACTTTATTAAAAGTTTCTGAGATCCAAAACCTTACGAAGCTAATAGCAATATATACAGGAGGGGTGTGTGCACTGCTCTGTTATAGGGAGGAACAAAATATAGGAAAGGTTGGGAACATGTGTCAGATTTTTGATAGAGTCATACATGCGCCTTCTTCCTCAAGTGCCTCAGCCTTCAGATACCTATGCAAGGGGCAGAATTTTGCCTGGAAAATCTTGTTTATATAATTCTTCCTTTTCCTCACCAGATTCCTCCAAAAATTTTGACAACCAGCAAGTAACACTTGTCTTTTCTTAAGTAGCTATTTTGAATTGAACATACATATAGCTGATTGGAACAACTGAACAGTCCCAACTCCCTCAGCCTTTCCACGTAAGAGAGATGCTTCAGTCCTTTCATTATCTTTGTTGCCCTCCACTGGACCCACTCCAAGAGCTCCACATCGCTCTTGTCCCAGGGAGCCTGGAACTGGACACAGTGTTATGTGCCTTAAAACACTCATTTGAATACAACAAGCTGCTTTTCCCTCAATTCCTTACAGGGCTTTCTTTGAAATCTCTGTTAAATTCTAATTATCCAAGTGTATGCCTTTCTTCTCCCAGATGTAATGAGAAGATGGGGTCATCTTGATTCCTTTCACTTTCTTTTTGTAAGAAACATCTTTTATGCATCATATAAATCATTATTCCTCAACTACAAGAAACTGTCACCCCCTGCTGTTACATAAGAATATGTGGAACTCATTTACGGCTCAGCTGTGGTCAGAAGTTGCATCAGGGAGGCATGCACAATCATAAAATTATACAATCATTGAGCTTGGAAATTACCTGAGTAGTTCAGCTCAGTGCAAGCCTGGTTAAAACTGAGTATTCCAAGAATTGTTTATCAAAGTTTTAAGTATCTCCAAGGATGTAGCACTGTGAACATTCGTTTTTGGTATGGGTGGGGTTAGAATTTATCCTTACATCTACTCAGAATTCCCTATGCTCCAGCTTCTCTCCATTGCCTCTCCACCTTCCCATGTGCAACTCCAAGAACAGTCTGGCTCCATTTTCTTTACAGCCTCCCACTACATAGCTGTAGATCACTTGGCCTGGAGATCTGCCTTTAACCTTCTCTTAAGTCTGAGAAAGCACAGGTCTACAAGACTTCCATCGTCATAGGTAGCTATTATCAGTAAAATTAGAATAGACATAATAGGAGGGAGTCAGCAAGATAGGCAGAAGAAAGGATTTTTTTTTTTTTTAATCCAAGTTCCTTCCATCTAAAATAGTCCTAAAGAGACGTGACGATACATAGAGTTTGGGTTGCAGTTTTCATCAATGCTTGACTGCACAGGAATGTGACAAGGGACAAATGCAATTATTTTTGAGAACTATATAACAAATTTGAACAGTATGACTGCTTTCACTATTGCAATATCCTCTGTACCAGAAATTTTTATTCAATAGAAATATTTTGGCATGGTGAGATCATATAATGTTGGACATGGATCAAGAAACAGTGGCTTCAGAATATCCAGCTAGAGAAACTGCCTTTTACAGACTTGCAAAGAACATGCTCCATTTCAGAAAAACAGCAGGCCTACTGAATTGATAGAGAATTCATTTCTCTCTGAAAATTACTATCTTATCTCTTAAAAGTCCAGACTTTGTCAGTGTTTCTTTGGCAAATCTTCTGGAGAAAGATATTTTTGTATATAGGTATTTTAAAAGTTACTTGTCTGACAGCTGAAAGAACATAAGACAGGATAAAAAGAGGATGCAAATATTGTCATGTAGGCAACCAGGAAATAATGATTCAGTATTTCACACAATGTAAAAATGAACCAATGAAATAATTATGAAGCCAACTGAAAACAATTTTAAAAAGCATGTCATTCTGTTATGAAATTCACTGCCATATTATGGTGTGCTAGCAAAAGCAAAAAATATATGGAAAAAATTTGTGAAGGATAAAGACATTACTGACTATTAAGTTAGTCTGCTTGGGAAGTTTGTCAGAAGAATGCTAGAAACCGAAATGTTATAGCAGGAAAATATTAATTCTGTACACGCCTTGTCTTTAACACTCTTTCTATTTTAACCTTTTTTTCTGCTGGTCATTTTCAGAGACCAGATACCAGGCAAGAAGGGCACTTGACTTTATGTGGAGATGACAATTATTCCATAATAATAATATAACTGATTGAAAGACTGCCACCTCTGGAATTTGCTAGGACAATGTTGCAGTCTGGCTTGCAGTCTGTGACCATGCAGGCCATTTGTTGCCCAGCAGAGCCCTCAGGATGATGAGGCATGGTTATGAACAGCAGTGCATACTGGCAGAAAACACCACACAACAGGAGTATTCCACTAACAACCACTTACAGATTTGGACAAGCATGTGCCATATTCTCTCCCAGTCATCATGAAATTAAGGGAATTCTTGTCTATAACACCCTTAGATAACAGTGAAAAGCATTAAACAATATTCTATGACATGGGCTGTGTACGTCCAGGTTAAGACAGGGAAAAAAAGGAGAGAAAATGCAGAACTTACCCTAAGTTGACATCAGAAAACCAGGACTTCTTTTAGTCCTTTAACTCACACACGCAACTTACAGTTTGGTGTGTATTTTTTTCACTCATCTTAAGCCTTATGCATATATAAAACCCTTGCATGAATAAAACTCTGCTAAGTCTGATGAAAACATGCAGAAAACTATAGAAAGTCAAGTTTCTGAGAGGGAGCATGGTGCTGATAACATGCTCTAACCCAGGTCACAGCCTCAATCCCGGTATGGGCCACTCACTTAAAAGTTGGACTTGATGATCCTTATGGGTCCCTTGCAACTCAGAATATTCTGTGAAATCTGTGAAGTTTCTATCCCTGTTAGCCACAAAAAAATGAGGCCTCAGTTCTCTTCATAGTAGCCAAGCTCAATATAAGTACTACTTGGATTTGAATGCTATGGGTTTCCTATCTAAAATGTGGATTTTAAAAGAGAAAATTAACCTTGCCAAGCATCATTACATGAAAGAATTACCAAGAAACTCTCCAGAGTCCAACATTCATGATTTATGAATCTATCTGAGTTCAGACACCTGGAAAATAAAAAGCATCGTGGTTAGGTCTTGTACAGTTTGCTAGTACATTAGTTATAATATTGTTGTCATTGAGAACCACATGTGTAGTTATACAGTGGAAATAATACTTATTTCTACCAGAAAATTTAATTCAAATCCTATATATGGTAAAATCTCATTAAATATATCATAGAAAAAAGGCGAGACAAAATTCTGGCGTAACTCTTTGGCTTTTAATTTGATAGGAAACCAAAAGTCTACCAAATCCAAAACACTGGTTCTTTTCTATCCACCTATATTTCTCATATAATTGTTATCACAGATGTATCTAAGAATCTTCCAGTAAAAAACTGAAGGCATTTTGTCAACTTATTTTTCTCATCTTAATGTGTACAAAGTTTATGGTAAATTATATTCTATGCATTGATGCTGCCATTTCCAGGTACACAATACTGTCACTTAAAATATATTTAAGAAAGAGAATAATTTTAACTTCTAAAAGAGGGTTGAGCTTTTTAAACAAACAAATATATTAATAAAATTATTCATAATAGAGCAGACAGTTGCATGTGTGAAGGACCTAGCAGGAATACTGAACTACTGACTTACCTTACATGACTGTCTGCCAAAGGGGACTTTCCTGGGACACTTCTCTCTTCAAAGTACTTGCTTCTGATACCTACATGTGTTCTAACCTTCAGTCATCAGAATAGCTGCATTTCAAACAGTGACCACAATGAACTCCAGTAGAGAAAAAATGCTCAAGTCAGCTTTTACAAATCTCTTCAGTACTTTAACGTATGTGAGAGATCAAAATGGAGAACGAGAACAATATACTATGACAAAGAAGTATTTACAGGTTTTCTTTGTATAAACTAACATAAGAATAAAAATACTTTCAATAAGAATATGTGCAGAAGTCAGATCTGGATACTATTTGAAACAATTTATTGTTTCAAGTTTTTAATCTATTTACATTTGGATGTAATTCATTCTACCATCTCTTCTGTGAAAATATATCATAGGAAAATTATTCTGATGCAGACAAACCTCACTGAAAATCTTCATTTTGTTTAGGTTTTATATTGATTAATTTTGTACCCATCTTCATTTTCCCTATAGATTTTCAACCATTCTCTGCACTGGTGATGCAAGCGATGTTTCCTGAGGAGTTCAAACTGGAACACTTGCTGACAAAGAAATATTGTCCTTGATTTATCTGGTGGAGAAGGGTTTGTGGAAATCTCAATAAATATACTTTTTGCTATGCAGAAATTTCAGAAATTGCATGAGATGTAAATTTGGAAATATTACTCATTTGCAGACTAGCACCTGCTGTGTTTTCAATATACAGGTCACGAGTTCGCAGCAAACCCCACAGAATTACTGAGTACTCAAGCTTTTGAATCTCATCAGAGCACACAAGCACATAAGTGATCATTGTTGCTTTAAAGAGTTGTTCACAAAACATTGCAAAGATGATACACATTTTCGAAAAAGCAGCAGTTTTGTTGATTATCTATCATTTGCATCACAATCATGGACAAATTTCACACCTCCATTCATCGTTGACTTTTAGTTTAATATTTTGCACCAGTTATTTAAGTTTTGGGAACATTATCTGGGAGATGAATTTGACCTATGAGCAATGGCTGTAAAGAAAGGAAAACCAGAGTTGATGACAGTCGTCATGATTTTCTGAAACAATTTTCGACCTTATATTTGTGTAAACCAATAGGAGCTGTGACTGATCATAGTATGTTTAACTGTGCTCAAGCAAAAATTTATGTTCAGAGGACTCACAGTACTTTTGAGACTGTGTGCTACAGACCTCCTTGTGTGCTCAGCTTGCAGATGCTCTGAGCTTATTTCAGCCCCAACAAAATAACCCTGGAACTTGAGCTCAAGCTATAACAGTTTACAATTTTAGCTTGACTATATCTAGTTCAAGCCTTAAATGTCAGCCAAGATGGCAGCTATTACATAAGTGGGGATTGAAACAAAGACCTTTTAGAATCAAAAGCATAGTCTTTGCAGTGCTGAATAAATCAACCTTTTTGGAGAACCTTGAATGTACGTAATTATACAGTGATCCATATAATTATTTGGCAACATGCTGGAGGGGAGAATTGCATTCCCAATTGCATGTCTGTCCCTTTATAACAAGGTAGAGATGAAACTTTGTAAAAATTCTCTACTCTTTTCCTTTTCTTCATTACATCATCATTTTATGATCGACCTTGGATATGTGTCCCCACTATTTCTACAAATTATCCCTAGAGAATTCTCAGTATTTTCATAAAATAGCCTTCCTTTCCAATATGGAAAATTTTAGCTATGTATATTCCATTCCAAATGTCATTGTCTAGCACTTAATGAATTTTACTCATGAAAAACAACTCAGATGTATTTTCTAATGTTAGAAATATAACATTAAATTAATGGAAGCTTGCACTGGGATAAGTCTCTTGCACAAAAGAGATCAGTTCTCAATAGAACAGGGCTCTAGATGAGATGATCCATTTAAGCTAGGTGTTAACAGAGCAACATACGCCTATGCAGACTGATTAATTTCCAATCAAATTACAAATCTCTGTCTCAATTTGTAACAAGGTTCAATTAATTCATTTATTTTGTGTATGTGAGCACTTCTAACCTGGTTCTCCATATATTTAGGAGAGGAAGTGTTGGGCTGAATAAGTCACCCAGTTTTCTTTCAGATGTAAAAATTATTTACTTTTTTAAAAATTATTTGGTATAGTCTCTATCACAGGGAGACATTTTAGGTACCATCACAATCCATATATGTGGGGCTTTTTTCCCTGCATAATATTATGTTTAGATCTAACTCTAATTTCCGTACATATATAGACAAATCAAGAGAGATCATAGGTGCATAGAACAGATTGGGTTGGAAGAGTCCTTAAAGATCACCTCATTCCAACACCCTGACATCGGCAGGGACATCTTCCACTAGACCAGATTGCTCAGAGCTCCATCCAGCCTGGCCTTGAACACTGCCAGTGATGGAGCATGAACAACACTTCCAGGCAACGCATTGGTGCCTCACCCTCACAGTAAAGGTTTTCTTCACATCTCATCTTAACCTACTCTTTTTCAGCTTAAAGCCACTGTTCTTTCACTCAATGCCCTTGTAGAAAGTCCCTCTCCAGCTCTACTGTAGCCCCCTCTAGAAATTGGATGGTGAAAAGGTCTCACCAGAGCCTTCTCTTCTCCAGGCTGAAAATTCTCTTTCAGCCTGTCTCCACAGCAGAGGTGCTCAAGCCCTCTGAGTATCTTTGTGGCCTCCTCTGGGCTCACTTTCAGAGGTTCACACCATTCTTATGTTGAAGTCCCATCCCTCTAGAGCAGCAACCAGCCTCACTGCTTGATGTCATTTGCAAACCTGCTGAGAGGGTGCTCAATCTCATTGTCCTTGTCTCTGACAGAGATGTATCACTGGTCCCAACATCGAGTCCTGAGGAATGCCCCTGAAACTATTGTCCTCCTCTTTGTGGGAAAGAAAATTCTGTACAGACCCTGTGCACTCTTTAAACTGAAATGATCCAAAGTTCAACAGTAATTGTTTGCTAGTGGAAGAAGATTTGTTTATTTTTTTGATGACCTAAACCAGTAGATGAACAAATATCTTTCCTATTTCTTTTTGCACGTTAGCTGGAGAATAGGAGATCTGCTGTCATCAACTTTGTGTTTGAACATCAGCCCCTACGTTAAACACCCTAAATAATTCCAAAAGGCCTCTCTTTCATCATCTATTCTCATACTTCTGTCACATTAAGGGCTCCTGAATATCCACAATAAAGTGGAAGAAGAGATTTTTCACAAAACTCAGTTATTCACACAGGTCTTACAGCTTGATCTTAGTTCTCTGTAGTTACTTCTTCATTGCTAGGAAACATCATGAGTTCCAAACTGAGAGAAATGTTTACTCAGTCCTAATCATGAGTGTGGGTCAATGACTAAGGTCCCCAAATAAATCAATAGTTCTGGAATAGGCAAGCACCCTTTTCAGGGCCACAGATACTTCAGGACAGTGAAAGTAAGGATGAAGGAGCTTTTATTGGCTGCCTTTCCAGCATGAAAAATCAAATGCAATTTGTACAGATTAGTGGGCTTAGTCTCTTTCTGATTATCTAGTGCCACAAATATGTGACCCATGCCTATGCCTCTGATTTTTAATAAACACATTTGCTGGGTCCAATAGTTCCACAATTTGTACAGAAAATTAGATGTAATTTGCCCTGAATGCCACTGGTTTCTCAGATAGTTCAAAAAATTCCAGGCAGTTCAGCACATAACTACAACATCTCTGCAACTGAATCAGGCTGGAGACCAGGTTTGCTTGATGAAGCCTACTGCTGTCTGCTTCAAATCCAGGTTCTCCCCTGCTTTCAATTTCCATAACCTTCTGTGTATCCTCTCCAGCCTTCCTCCACATTCCTTTCCAGAATCCTACTACTTCCTACTCTTTCATAGAAACATTCAGTGTAAAGGGTCTAATGTAACGACAAATTAGCTTGTTTTTTTCATTGAAATGAAGGATGTTGGTGCAGACTCTCCCACAAGTGTTGCCATGAAGGCCTACACCTCCTCTCTCAGACCTGTGCCTACCCTTCCCTCCCTCTGCCCTAGTATTTGCAGAGGTACCAATGGATTTAGGATACTTGCGACTTTTAGTGATCTGTCCTGAAAGCCTAATAAAGAGATGGAACTAGTGCCTTTTTTTTATTTTTTTTTTTTTTGCTTTTGGCAGTGTCCTCCTCCCCCTTGCTGCCCAGTGACGGACACAGATGGCTGCTGCCTGTTCCAGTTAGCTCGAATCGCCAGTGGGAGCCTTTGGGGCTCTTAAAAAAGGCTCCCTCTAGGCTGCTCTCAGCCCCATCCCTAAATAAAGTTAAATAAAATTTTGAAATATTATATGGAAAGTTTTCTCTTTCATTCAAAGGAATGCCAAGTTCATACAGGAAACCTGTGATCCTTTTTCTCCCACTCTTGTCTCTATTATTTTTATTTCCTTTTTCTTCCTCCTGACTCACAACCTCCTTTCTGCCCCCTCAGCCCCCCTTTCTTTCTTTTCAGTTTCTCTTCTTTTGCCATCTGCTCCTGGCTTTCATTTTTTGTTTCCCCCTTCTCTGGCAATACAGATATCTCCCCACCCACTCCAAGAGCAATGCACTGTTGTGCAAAATGGGGTTTGTTTCTCTGGACAGTGTTGTAGCAGCTTTTTGCTGCAGTTTAAAGAGAAATTACAACAATAATATAAACAGGTTAAAAACTAAAAAGAGTATCTCACAGAATAGGCATATTTTAATTTGAAATAATAATAGGGCTACAGTCTCCTTAAAGTGTTGCTTTATGGAATAAGAACCCCTCAAGATTTCTCTGGAACTGAATAGATGGGGAAGAAATTAAAAAGACATGCCACCTCTTTGCTAGGTTTTTTTTTTTTCCTATAATTACCAATAACCCACTATTAGGCTTCAAGGACAAAAATAACTCTTAGACTGTCTAGGTGTCACATCAGAAGTAGTCTTTTCCCCCCTGGCAGCAGTTTGGAAAGATGATTCCTCATGGCACCTGAAGTCTATAATTGTCAGATCACTCATCCCCATGGAGAAGTCCAGGCAGGTGGTATCCGCTCTGTGATTATTTCTCTTCTTTTTTTTTCACCTGGTTTCTTCAACATCCCCAAATGTCAGATGTGGTACAAAGGAATTTTGGGAGGGAAAGAGAAGGGAATTGGAATGGGTTAACTCTATCTAAGCCGGTGTAAACAATGCCAACTTTGACGTTTAAATTTTCGTTTCCAAATGCAGGCTTGTGTGGGTTTTGTGATGTGTAGAGGCTCCAGGTGGGAAATGGGTCCCCATGTGCGAGGTGCTGTACAAACACATTAAATTCCCTGACTGGAAGATCTTACAGTGTAAGTAAAGAAGACCAGGGAGAGGCTGGAGGGTAAAGGCAGAATGAGCACAATCTTTGTTTTACAGCAAACAGCTAAATTAAATGGTGTCCCCAGTGGGCTGAAAGAAATCTGAGGTAGAAATGGACACTGAACATCGATTACCTGAACCTCAGTGTTTTGCTCATAAAGCAGTTTAGTCTTCAGGCAAAATCTGGCCTCGGGTTTGATCTTTCAATAACATTCTTTACTTTCTTATCATTTTCAGAAGCAATGGGCTTTCACACTGATGCATTGTAAGGTAGACCAGGCACAAAGGAAGAGCAATTCACTGCCCATTCATATGCAGCCATCTCTTGTGCAGAGCACAGCGGGTATATAACAGCTACCTAGCCATACTACAGAGAATAAAGAAGACAGTGTTTAGCAGATACCTGGGTAGAATGACTAGCAGGTGGGGTCTAACCTTCATTCTTGAACAGAAGTGTTATCAGATTTTTAATGATCACAGAGCAGGCAAAGGACATACACAGATTCCCTCTCTCTTTTTCTCTGTGTGCAATCTGTGTGTGGGTATAAGATCACGTCTGTCTCTTGCAGTTGGGCCATGCCTAGGAGAGTAGAATAAGTCATCTGCTAATAGAGGATAGTAAAAATCTCCTTAAGATCAAAAGATAACAGTCTATGCCTTTTCTTTCTCCCTCTCTCCCTATTTTTTTTTTTTAAGCAAAAAAAAGAGGGGGTTCTATTCTCAGCTTTACTGTTCAAGATGGGTGATTTGTCTCGTAATTGTGTTCGCTGACTGCAGCAGATGGATTCATTACTAGGGCTGGTCAGAAATCTTTCAACAAAATGTGTTTTTGTGAGTGTGTGAAAATGATGAATCATCAAAACTGAACTTTTCATGAAGATATGGCAGTGCAGAGGAAACTTTTCTCACAGAAGTTTTCTCAGCTCTCCACTGGGACTTGTGATTAAAACCAGAGAAAGCAAAAGCTTCTCATCTTGGGGTAGCCCACAAGATAGGATGTGTGGGCACTGAGGTTTTGAATTTCTCTTCTGATTTTTCTGAACTGTTTATTTTCTGAAGTGTGTTAGCTCCTTTACCATCAAATTATTCAGCACATTTCCTTATATATATGTGTATACATAAAGAAACATAAACAGAGTATTAGAGTTTTAACAAGCAAAATTGAGGGAAAGATGATGGTCTGCTGAACACTGTTAAGTCAATGCAGATCACGTCCCCTATTAAAGCCACCATATGCCTTTTTTTGAATCAGAAAAGCATTTGAGATCTTCAGAGGGAACAGCTTGCTCATTACGGACCCTTCTTCCCAAACCCACCAGATCCTGTTCCTTTTTGTTTCAGTAGAAATTACCAAAATAATCCAGAGGGACTAATGCTCAAGGAAAAGTCTTGAAGGCAAAGTCACTTAGCTCATGACCACAGCTGAGGAGTAACATTTTACAATGAAAGGAGGTCATGAGCCTAGTTATCTGCTCATGTTTATACCCCGTAAAGACTTTTCTCCTCTGAGTGTTTGTTTAGCTTGTATATAAACTATTGCTGATTGTATTGCTGCCTTTGGGATCCAATCTTATGCATGACTTACCCTGTGCATAAAGAAGTTTGTCTTGGACCTCCTTAGCAAATGTTCAGTCTAGACTCTAATCAGCATGGAGAGAGAGAGACACTTCCAACAGGAGCTACAGCCAGCAAGAGGCCTATTTGGAAGACAGACAGGACACCAAATGCGCCTTTTAAATAGGGCAAGGCAGCTTGCTAATGGGCAGGAATTTGGCCCTGAGGTTCCATCGTATGACAGTCATGTAAATGACAATCCCACTGTAGCAATGGGAAGAGAAAATCAATAACACTGCCCTATCAGTGGGAACAATAATAGGGAACAAATAAAAGACCACTGTGGAGCAAAACATTAGACTGGGATTTATCTGAAGCAGAGCAGAAAAGAAGAGAAGGGAAATATGTCAAAATTTATTTCCTAAAAATAGCATGGAAGTCAATAAAAAGGCATATCAGTAACGGAATAAGAGCAAGAAGAGGACAATGAAGTTGTCGCCAAAGGTGAGATAAAGCTCACCAAAGCAAAAAGATAAGCCCAAATTATTGCTAAGGTCCATTCTATCTATCCATTAGCAGCTCTACCTCTTCCCTTGAGTTTTCCTTCCAGACCAGTCTAGAGCATTTGACCATTTTCCATTTCTAGACACTCACTCCTTCTTCAGTGATTTGCTTCTTCCTTAAAAATATTTTCACTGTAAGAAGTAGGAACCATTAAACATATAGCCATGTAATCTCTGTGCAGACATCTGACATGTCCCATTTTTTTCTCTGGACAATTCAAAATGTATAAGGAGTACCAAGTCCATTGTTTAAGTTGTTTAGCACATTGCAGTTCACAAAGGTCCACCCGTCTATTACTTTGTCTAAAGTGAATAAAACTACACTAAAATTTGTTATTTTGAATTGCAAATAAGATTTTACCCCCATCCAGTTAACTTCTGCTCCTTTTTTCTGGTTTCTTGAGATACCAAAGAAAGGTATACTCACTGCATCATGGAAGTTATAGCTCCTTTTGTTAGTCCTTTAGACCTTTAGCTTTTTCAATCTTTTGTAAATTCAAATAACATTGTAAAAAATACGTGAGATATAGAGTTCTGACAATGGTTTTCATCTTACAAGGAAATAAAAAATAGGTTAAATTGGGTATGTTTGATTATGGCTCCCTCCAAACACCTTGTTTGTTCTCTTGCTTACCTGCATGTACAGGTTTATAAAATGCAATGATAAAGAACGTGAGGTTTTCATGGCCCATTGAAGTTCTATGAATGAGATCAGATCATAGACTGAGAAACACCCACTTACTGTTTAACTTTTATTCTAAAGTCAGCACAGGATTCATCACCCTCTTTTTTCCCCCAAGGTATGTTCTTATATCCAAATTCAAATTTAAATGTCATGAGGTATTTGGCTTTCATCCATGTCATCTTTGTGCTATCCCATTTATAGTTAAGGGTGCCATCTAAAGCCTGATTCTCTTCCATCATTTTATGTATTTACTTTGGCGGAAACTTATTAGTATACTCTGTCAGGACAAAACTTTGCACTATTTGATCATTCCTTATTTGCATTTTTAATTGTCCCCATTAGACAGCCTCCAAACTAATTAACCAAGCATCTGTAATAGAAAACTCCTGTTTCCTATTTTCAGAACTAAGAAACTAATAGCTGAAGCCTTACTAGAAAAATTAAGTAATAAGAAAAATACTGTGTTAAGGTTGGCAATAGAGTAGCTGACATAAATCACTACAATAATGACTTTCAGCTCACAATGCTTAAGTAGATAAAAAATTAACCCACACACTGTTTCTGCGGTCTACAAAATAGATATGTCCCAGATTAAAAAATGAAAATAAGAAAAAAAGTGTATGTAATGTATATGGAATCATTTAGGTTTTGTTCTCTGGGAGGGAGAGGGGGGATTTAGTCTTTAACATGGAAAAACCTGTCGATTTTCATTGTGTTTATATAACTTAAAAATGGATGGCTTAAATATCAGTGAAAATTATTAAATGTAGGATTCTTAGCCTAATCTTTAAAACCCTTGAAGTGCTTTGTTCCCTTTGGTTTCAATGCAGACATTTGGTGCCTAAATCACTTCAAAGTCACAAATCTTCAGACTGTGATTCAGTTGCCCAAACACTGATCTCTTGCATTAGATATCATAAATTATCCCACCCCCATTGAGCTACTGCTGGAAAATGGATTAAGGGCATTAGACATACATATTCAGGAAACTGATTTTTGCCTGAAGTAATTTCCACTGATTTTCAGAACTTTATTCAGCACTTACTTTTTCCTATCATCCAGAATGACAGAAGCTGCCAAAAAAAAGTGGGGTTTTGTTTGTTTAATTGTCACTATCAATTTTTTCTTCAACAAGTAGAATGCGCAATGCATTATTTGGCCAAAAGAGTCTTTTGCAAGTATAACCATTCTGAGACACTACTTCAGAAAGATAATAATTTGAACAGAGAAATTCCATATCATAAATTAAATCATTAAGGACGGCAAGTAGCCAAAAGAGAAGTCAAAGTAATTTTGTTGTGAGTTTCCAAATAATGTTTCCCCCTCTACTGGAATTTCATAATTCCCCAATATTAACAAAAATAAAAACACTTGCAATTGCACAATAACAGATGTTCTAAACTCTCCATCAGTATAGGAAGCTCGGTTTCTTCACTAAAAGGGTGGTCAGTCACTGGAACAGGTTCCCAAGGAAGTGGTCATATCACCAAGCTTGTCAGAGTTTCAGAACCATCTGGTTTTTTATTTTGCAATCCAGACCACTCAAAAGGGTTGTTGATATTTTAAAGTACTTGGGTTTTTTTCAGTATCTTTATGTCCTCCAAAATTCTTTACCACTACCTACCAAAGTCAAACATTTAATTTATATAATTAAATGTACACCAAAGGTCATATTTTTGTTTTAATTTTTAGACAATAAATTTTAAAAAATCTTAAATAATATGTCCTCTGCAAAAATAAGTGGAGCAAAATAGTAGTTTCTAAAAATCCATAACCATCTTTTAGTTTTTATTTTTAACTTCCACTAACTGAATTATTGATTTACCCAAGTTATCTAAGATTAGATTTTTGTACAATGAGCATGACAATGGTAAAATTTGGCTCCTGAAAAGACATAGTATCTTGCTTTACTTACATCCCTTACTACATTGAATTTAGTTAACACTGTAATGAAACCAGTAATATGCTTAAAGCGATGGAACTAAATAATGATATATTTATAAAAATAATGGAACTACCTGACTACTTAAAGCTAAGAACATGTACAATTAAAAATGTGCTCCTATTATCCAGCTAAGCGCCAGCAAGAGATAAAATCTCTTTAAATATCTTTTACTCTAGAAATAATATCACCATATTAACTATATCTCTACATTGACTTGCCATTAAAAAATGCCTTAGGATTTATTTTGCAACTAAGTTTTCTTTAATTTGTTTTTCTTCCATGGTCTTCCATGATCTCTTTGTAAATCACAAAATTCCTCAAAAGAAGCAAGCATGACAAAACCACTCCAAAAAGTTCAGGTTTCAGGATACAGGAGACCCCCTGATCTTCAAAAACAATCCCTGCAGGAATTTTGAACACAGATCTGTATTAAAGAAAATAAAGAAGAGAGAATTCTTTTGTTTATTTGTTTGTTTGTAATTAAGAAAGACTTTTGTTTCCATCCAAGCTGTAATACATTCTGCTCATTCTGAAAATCATATTGGAAGAATAATACAACTTCAGTTCCGGTTTATAGCTCTCAGCTATGCCAGGATGGCATATATATATATTGGGGTTTACACCCAAAACTTGTCTGTTGGACTCTGTTTTAAGTTCTTGCCTCTTCACACACACACACTGTGCTCTTAAAACACTACTGCTCAGGCTTTCAGTATTAAGTTATTGTGAGACACGTTTTGGGTACCTTGGAAGCAACATGAAGCAAACTTCACCTGCCTGTGCCAGCCACCATGGCACTGAAATGAGTATGGGTGAGAATGTACTAAAGTATTTCTGAAGAGTGACTAGAGCCAAAATTTGAGCTTAGTTTTGGAGAGGAAAGGCTGGTGAACTAGCACATTGTGCCTGCCCATTACACCGCCTGCTAGGAGACAATAACTTTCCCAAAACTTGCCTGATGCAGCCAAAAAAACAATGACACAGAAGCAGACGTGTTTGTTTCTTATCAGCAGGGATCCTATTGCTGCAAGCTCCACAGTGTTTTGGACTCCAGCTCTACTCGTCAAACCAGTGCTCTTGCTCCATCGCCAAGCAGCTTACAGAAGGCAATTAAGTATTGCATAGGCATTTGACTGTAAACAATTATGGAACTTAATGTCCTGTAGCTCAGAGGGGGGAAAAATGCCTCCTACACTGGCTAAGCTGATAATCAATGACTTTGACAGTGAAGAATTCCATCTCTGAAAGACAAATGAAGCTATTTCAACAATCACCCCATCACCATATTCCACCACAAACTGTCTTCAGTTGGGAGATTATTTCTTTTACAGGGTCTGGTAGTCAACAAGATCTAAATGCCAGGAAAGAACTGGCACAGACTTTTGACTGTTCAGCTTGACCACTGCAGTGTATGCACATTCAGAAAGGCATGTCATGCTGTGTGCTTTTTTGAAGCCGACGATGAGAGCTGAACTGCGGTGGGAGGCCAGTGAGTGACTGATGCCGTATTATTTGGAGAGCCCATGTGGCTGAATTGTGCTACACAGCGTGCCAGAGATGGGATCCAGGCAGGCAAGCTTTGGGCAACGTGGAAGCCTGATATCAAGAAACAGGAGCCTCAAAAAGCAGACCAGCAATCTGCGGAGTTTTGGTAACAACACCAAGTTCACGCTGAGAGCTTTGTTGGGGAAAGTAGTGATGCATCATTTGACACAAGATATTCAGTCAAAATATAAAAGAAATCTCTTCATTAAATGTCAAGATGTCTTTGAAGCTCACAGCAGAGGTTCCTTTGCTGTGACAAGTGATCTCCTGGGTCAGACCAGATGTATTATTTAGTTTCCAAAAACCTAATATATAACATTATATAACCTAACTATAAACATTATAGTTACCAGATAGGAATTTCTGTTAAGTATTACTTACAGCATTTCAAAATGTTATTCTTATCACTTGTCCACAGACACCCATCTTTCATATAAACCAAATGATCGAGTGTAATCTCTGGGGAGAAAAGAAAGCTCTGTCATCACCTTAGGGGTGAAAAATCCTGTGTTGCTTTTAGGTAGGAATCATAAATAAAACTTTAATACTGGGTGGATGGTGTTATTCCTTCAGATAAGTAAAGGAATCCATGATGATATCTCAGACATTCATGTAGGTCCAAATTTACCTTTAAACTAAATCTAAATTTCCATGGCCAATATGGTAATCTCACTACAAGGTGATCCAACCCATCCTAAGCCAGATAAGTGCCTAAAATGAAATGGGCCACATTTTTGTCATTTATTCTCAATGTCTATGAAAGAATCAACCAATAAATAAGCAAACAAACAAAAAAATGAAGAGGCCAGATGCCTAAAGCTGAGGGAGGTGAATATCCTCCACAGTGATTAATAAAATGTCCCGAGAGATCACTGAAAAATAAACATTAACAACTGGGGTCTGTGGATTGGCAGAAAATGAAGTCAATGCCAGTGCCTGAACAGAAGCTTTGGGATGAGATATAGGCTCCTGAAGAGATCTGTGCTGTCCATAAATCAGCAACACTGACATTTACTTCAGCAAGGACAGCTTTTCATGCACACCTCTCATCTCCCTGACCTAAACTACTAGAAACTAAACAGATATTCACAGCAAATCACCAAGGGGTAAGAAATGAGTCCTTGGGGCCAGAATTTGGGGTCATTTAGGAGCAAGGGGCAGGAATCAGCACAGGGAGAACATCAGGGCAGGGGCAGAAAGAACATGATGTGGGGCACAGAGGGTGGGCCATGAAGGCATTGACCCAAGCCTCTCCCACCTTCTGCCTCTCATGCAGGTGCCTGGATCACAGATATCTATGGCTCTTGTGAGACATATTTCCTCAGGGCCTCCTTCCTCTTTAGAGCCACCAAGTGCTCTTTCCACAGCTCGAGCCCTGCCAGTTACACAGCAAGACAAAGTTAGTTCTTTTGGGGGAATCCCTCAGGAGTACTTTCCCAGGTCTCATAAAGATGCTTAGTGTTTGTGCCACTTTCTTGCCCCTTTCTAGTGAGTGTACTATGTCACCAGGCAGGACCCAAGTATTTACAGACAGAAAAGACAGGACGACTGTCTGTACCCATAAAATTTGCCTGGTGAGATTCCCTGCCTCTGCCTATAGCTTCATGCTGGAACTCAGCCCAGTCTGGCAGTGTCAGGGTATAGGGTCCTGACACTGGCTCCTGTGGAAAATCACATCCCAAGAGTTCTGTGGCTGTTAACTCCTTCTCCAAGCACCACCTGCAAACCCCATCCTGAGCTATGCTTTAGCTCTCTTGTCAACTCTGGCCTGATATCTGCTCAGATCTGACAGCCTGGCCAGCTCTGAAGGAGCTGCATGTGAAAAACCCACAAACAGGTTCTATAAACTGTTCCTGCAGTTGCAGAAATGGTCTCAAAGGACAGTTTTCTGTAGATAAGATAATTAGAAAAATGTACGCAGTACAAGGAGTGATGGGTCTTGAATGGGCTGCAGTTGTCACATAGTGGCATTTTGTGTCCCAAGTAACTAGTGACAAGTAACTAGAGACAGAAAAAGGGAAAAATGAGCTGAAGTTGCAGCAGGGAAGTTTCAGATTGGATCAGGAAAAGTTTCTTCATCAAAAGTGTTGTCAAACACTGGAACAGGCTGCCCATGGAAGTGGTGGAGTCATCAGCTCCAGAGGTGTTTAAAAGATGTGTAGGTGTGGCACAATGGTTCATTGGTGGACACAGCACTGCTTAATGGTTGCACTCTTGATGGTCTTTTCCAGCCTAAATATTTCTGTAATTCTGTAGCAGAAGAGGTCAGATGGATATGGGAAGATCTTAACAGTAACAAATGGTAACAAATGATGTATATTATGTTGCTTTAACAGCTTATTTAAAAGATTACAAAACCTTTTTTTACCAGTCAATTTGTACTTTCTGAAGGCATGAACAAAGTGCGAAAAATTGCTTTAAAAGTACTAGCCATTTCAGAACTCATTTTGGCTCTTACAGCAGTGGCCCAGGTACACTTGCAAAATGTGTATTGCTTTTGGGATGAACTTAACAACATTTTATATTTGGAAAACTATTATACACCCACCAGGTTTGACTGCCATGGTTCATCCATGCCTGGATGAGGACTTTCTGAGAATCACTAACAAGTTAAGAGAAAGAGTGGGATTTCTGCGTGACAAGAGAAAAAAAATACTTTTCCGGGAATGGGTAGGAAAATATCATTTTGACATTCTTGGTTCTGGATGAGTGTAGCTTGTTCAGGGGCTGCAGGGAGGCTTCAGAAAAAAAAAAAAAAAAAAGTGATGCGCTGGAAGTCTAATGGAGCAATAATAAAAGCAGGAAGAAACATGCTGTCTTCATTATTCCCTTATTAAGATTCACGTAGTACACCTGATCACATTAAGAAGCTGCCAATAAGATGTGAATTAGCATCCACATCTCTGGGAACCATAATATCTCCTTTAAGTTCAAAACGGAGGAAGAACTGTACATATCCTTTTCAGAAAGATGTCAATCTTTTAAAGCAGCCGTACAAGGCAGGCCAGTACTCGGAGGTAATTCCTGGCTTGGATCACTATGAGTTCTTAGTCACTATCTCCTAACTGATTTAGCTCAACAATCAAGCTGTGAAATGGGAAGGTATCATCATTAAATATTGAAGCTTGAGAGATATCATGAGAGTCAACATGTATATGTAACACAGAATCTTTGGTGGCCTCCATAAGATTGAAACCACATGAACTATTCTTCCCAGTCCTGTAGTCAGGACTTATGATTCCTCAGCCAATTTACAATCAAACCAGTCTTACTGTAAGTCTGATTTTTATTTGTGGAGTGGAACATTTCCAGAAACTATTCATTAGGTGGCTGTTTTTTTAATTTTTTTTTTAACTTTTTTTTTTTTTGATAGACAAATTGTAAAGCAAAGGAGGGATATAAGAAGAAAGGAAATGAGTAGTAAGAAAATCTTTTTGTTGATGAAGGGCTGTCTGCTTTCAAAGGTTGTTGTAAGTATGAAGGTCGCATGCACAGTTCGGACAGGGAGGAATTAGAATAAATAAGGGAATAGGACCAACATGGTCAGAATTGAAGCAGAGTTTCCAAGATTATCATGGATGGCTCCTGACCATAAAAGTTGAAAATATAGTTCAGATGTTCAGGAGGAATGATTTTAGGACCACATTAAGGTTAGTTTTAATTCCTGGTGTAAAATTAAGCAAAGGACTTTATCAAGTTCATATAGAAAGTTCTTGAAATAAAATCCTTGGTCAGAACCTGATCTAGCAGAAAATGCCATAGAACAGAATTACTCTTATCTCAGTCAGCTGCATTTCTGCCCCAAGATTAGAAAATCAAAGTTGCATTTACTGGAAGGAAAATTCTATCTTGAGAACTGTGATCTTGTAAAAGACTTGAAAGAGAAAATGAGAATCAGTCATAGCTCATCAGCAGAATATGGGATCCAATGAGATGTTATGTTGCACAGGACCAATATGATCCTTAAACACATAAATGAAAATATATCAGATGGGAGAAAGGAATCTTTTTATTAGTTTGTACTTGGCATTGATATGGCCATTACAGGAAAACTGTCCAGTCTTTGTACCTGCAACTGAGAAAATATATTGAAAAGAGATTGGAAAGGGTTCAGAAAAGTTCCACAGGAATTATTAGAGGTTTGGAAACACTGTGCAATGAAGTACTGCATGCTCTATTTAATTTTTCAAAAGGAAGATAAAGGCGTGACTAGACATGGTCTATAAATATCCTGAAAGAATAAAAATGTGATAATAGAAGTTTCTCCAGTCTTAGAAGGAAAAACTTGAAAAGATCCAGTGGCTGGGGATTAAAACTTGGCAACCTGAATCTGCAAAGAAATATCCATTTCTGATAAAAATTATGAAAAACAGTATAATGACTGGCAAAGAGCTATAGTAGGTTTTTCATCACCTAGCACTTTCAAATAAGGAAATATAGTTTTTGTTTGCTTGCAGAATGTACTGTACAAGTATAGGTCACAGAAATAAAACTGGAATTTCTTCATGGAAGTAATGTCTTTACCAGAAGCACAGTTAAAATTTCAAGTCTAATTCACTTATTTTAATATCAAATGGGAATTGGATGTTTTATCTAAGATAGATATGCAAAAAGAGTTTTCTCCATATCCAGTGGATAAAGACTAAGACCTTCATATGGCTTTATATGGTTCACTTTCTCTACACAGGGATCTTTGGTTAGATGAATCACCCTCAAAATGTACCTCTTTCTGCGGGTTGTACAGGGAGGCTATGGGTAAGCGTTGTCTGAACAAACATAGGCATCTACACTTGGTCTTAGCATTGGTCCACCTTCAAGTCAAAACCTGAAATGGAATTTCTAGTGCATAACTCAGCTCATCCAAAGGATGAGCCAAGCAGAGACAAGGATCTGTTCCCTAAAAGTGCCTATTTATTGTACTATATTGAAAGTGTTATTGTTCCCATTGCAGATCCTGTAGTCTTTTACAGTTACAGTTATACTAGATGAATCCCACCCTTAGTTAATACAATTTCTCTTGGCCTTTAGGCTAAAAAGAAATCCTGTGAATAATTAAGCATTCAGATATAACAATGATAGTCAATTTTACAATATTCGTGATGATTTCTTTACTAGCTGGAACTTGAAGAAACAGGGTTGGTCTCTCTGCCTCATTTAAATTTTGCTGAGCAACTGACATTTTCCTACAGCAGTTCTATTTTGTCATTGAGGGGAGCTTTATTTTAAAGGACCAGGTCATGACTTTGGGTTATATTACTTTATAGTAGGCAATCTCAGTTCTACCCAGAATACTTTATGTGTCTGAGGTCAGACTTGTAGACACCTCATTAGCATCTTCTTAATTTAAAGATCCAAAAACCCCATAGGTAAGGTGAGACTTGGAGTGGATGAAAGGTGGGAAATCAAGAAACTTAATAAAGATTTGGCAATCATATCATTGTCTCACACTTTTCATTCTACTACCCTAGGAGCAGCCTTTGGTACAATTTATGAATTATATACCTATTTTTGACTGAAAGGAAGTACACGATGAGTTGTGAGACTTAGAAAAATCTAGTCAACATTAGAGGAAGTGTCTGAATGATAGACAGAGAGACAAAGTCTAAGCTCTGTAATTCCCTGATGAAACATACGCTGAGGCTTAACCTAATCCCTGAAGGAATGACAGCAAAAATAAGGTGAAAGACCAATTAGCCTTCTCCCATACTAATCCTGGTTAGAGCAGCTTATTCTTTTTTACACTTGTGGAGACATTCCTCATACCATGGAAAATCAAAATTGTACCAGCCATACCTTTTCTTCAGAACAATTTCACTGTGATAGAGTATCAGTCCTTGCCATCTACAGGTTTTTCACATGCCAGAGTTAAAAGATTTCTGATCCCAGTGGAAGATTCGGTAGTGATAAGTCAAGAAGATAAGCCAGGCATGAAAATTAGCCCTGGATAGAATGATTTTAAGTTGATTCTATTCAAATTAAATGAAAGGATGAAAGCAGGTCTGTAACTAAGGTTTTCAGTGGTAAAGGACAAAAGGAAATTAGGCAGAAAAATCAGCTGGGTGGAACAGATCCAGAGCATGAATATAAAGAAGGTCTGTATATTTTCTTTTTCCAACATAGGAAAACTACTGAGAATTTCTACCACAAGCAAGAATTACACTTGAATAAAATGTAACTAGGCTGTACCGAATGAAAAATTGTAACAGAATAATCAGTAAAGAAAAAGAAATACTAATAAGCAATGGAAGCCAAAAACATTTATAGACATTACAAAATTGTTTTGGACATCCAAAGGCCAATATTCTTGAATTTATTCAGGACTCATTAGCAAGAAAACAATATATACAAAATGAAAGAGATAAAGATTAAGGCAAAAAATTATTATGCTTCAATAATGAATATATACTTTAGTTGTCAAGGGAAATTAAAATATTCAAGCAGCATTAAAGAAAAGAAGTAGAACAAATATAAAATCATAACTGTTTAAATATATTTCAGCCACACATTTTACTAATTCAGCCTAACTCTGTGGAGAGAGTATTTCCCGATTTCAAAAATAATTAAATGGCACAGGGTAAAAATCAACCTAACAAACACAAAACCCCCACTTCTATAAATCACATCAGAACAAAAGCTTGCAGGAAAGACAACATTCAACTGTATGTATCTGAATCTTCAAAATCTTATGATGGATTTGTGTTTGATTTATGATTATCATGAAGCCTGACATAAGAAATTTTAATATGACAGGTTTGCTTTCCAGTGAAAACCCATAAAAGAACTTGTAATACTTACATCTTTTCTTGAGGTCTGCCAGCCATCTTTCTTCAACTTTATATTTGCCATATAATTCCTTTTAAGAGAACTTTATCTAAAAAGACAAAAACCAAAACTTTTTTAAATAGAAAAGTTCTTTAACAACTAATCCTAGGTAGCTTCAACTTCTACACTGTTTGACAAGAGGCAATAATCTACACAGGATTCTTTTTAACCTTTTGCATGTGTTGAATACTGACTAAATAACAAAGTTAGAACTGCCTTGATCAATGCAATATACATCAGTTAATCAACCGATCTAAACTCCGTAATCCATTATTCCTCACTGGAAAAAGTAAAGAAGACCTATCACAGAGTGCCCTTTCTTTGTTAAGAACCAGTGCATCATGGCATTCATGTGATCACAAGAACATCTTCAAGATGGGGACAGACCAGCAAAGAATGAGAGCATGCGATACACAAACAACGGTGCCTGAAGGAGTGAAAATAACATTACAGACTTGGATTATTTATGGTTTAAAGTTAAAAATATCTCAATGAATAGATGACATTTTTAACTTATAGTATTCATTCATCAAAAAATTTTATAATCAAGATATTTGAAAGGAAAATTTTCCAGTGGTGCAGTTTGTTGTTCTTTTTTCAAACAAGAAACCAATATTATTTTGGATGTGGAAAGGGAAAAGAAAGCTCATTCCCCTAAACAAGATGCCTGATAAGACAAGTCATGTCTCAAAATGTGCATTTCAGTCATCATCTAAACTAGAAAGTCTAGAGGACTGGTGTGCGTCTCCAAAATGGCAAAGACAGTTGAGCTGAATACCCCTCCGATGTATGATCACCAGCAGTAAATCTCTGAGTAAACTTTTAAAATTTAAAATTAAATATCCATTGAAACCATAAAGAGAGACAAAAGGAAAGACTTCCCAAAATCCGCATCTGAAGACAGTCTTAGTGCTACTGTTCCCTACACCAGAAAAGTCAGCCATCTGTGAGAGTTTTAACACAGTTTGTCTCTGTTTTCCACCAGTAATTGCCACTAGATCAGAGTCACAGAACTGAGATGGCAGTGAGAACAACAACACAGACAGGATGGCAGTCAGGATATTTATTAATAGCACAAAATAATGTGGATGAAACTCTGGTAGGTGTGTACAGGATTGCTGGCACTAGTCGGAGCAGACTGGTGTGGAAGCACAGAGCGGAAGTACGTGTCCATTGGGAAGAACCTCTGATAGTCCCTTGTTCCACCTCTCTGCTCAAAGCCAAAACAACTTAGATCACGTTTCTCAACATCTTGTCCAGCAAATATTTGAATATCTATAAGGATGGGATTCCAAAATCTTGTTGAGCTTTCACTGAGAAGCTATGAGGGAAAAAAATTTAGAAGAACATTAACAGACAAAAATTCATAGGGAAGAGGAAGACCATTAGAATTCTTACTCTCTTTATAGTAGATCTTCATCCCACTATGATTCTTGGTATAACATGGCATTTTTTTTTAAATATGCAAGAACCTGCCCAGAGTTTCACTCCCCAGAGTATATCCACCAAGTTTTCTCTCACTATATGTGTGCTCTGTAGAGAAAACCATCACTGTTTAAACACCAGAACTTATGATGTTGTGCCTAGTCTGGCAGGAATGGAGCATATGGAGCATAATTTTCACCATAGGAGTCCATATAATGATATGTTGTGAATTTGTGACCAGATAACCCACTAATGTGGTGTCGTGATTTGACACTGGCCCAATGCCAGGCGCCCACAACAGCAACTCATTTACTCTCCCCACCACAGCTGGGCAGAGGAGGGAAAAGCAAAAAAATTAACAAACGCTTCAGGAGTGAGATAAGGACCAGGAGAAACACTTCAAGGGCAAAACAGGCTCAACTTAAGTTGTGAAGTGAATTTATTACTAACAGAGTCAGAGGAGGATTATGAGAAGTAAAATGAGCCCTTAGAACACCTTCCCCCCCAGCCCCTGCCTCCCTCCCACCGACAGTGCAGGGGGACAGGGCACGGGGGTTTGGTCAGTCCATCCCCGAGATTTCCTTCCTCTGCTCCAGGAGAGGAGTCTTCCCCTGTGAGGCCGTGGGTCCGCTCTCAGGAGCAGCAGCCACACCGCCCCTGCTGCAGCCTGAGCCCCTCCCACGGGCACACAGCCCCCCAAAACTGCTGTGCCATGGCTCTCTCTTTCCATGGGGTGCAGTCCTCCAAGGACAGGCTGATCCAGCCTGGGAGCAGGACCCTGTCTCTCCACTGGGTCTCCCACTGGATCACAGCCTCCTCCAGGCATCCACCCGCTCCGGCACGGGCCCCTCCCCCGCGGGCTGTGGGTGGATCTCTGCATCCCCCGTGGATCCCCAGGGGCTGCGGGTGGATCTCTGCATCCCCCGTGGATCCCCGGGGGCTGCGGGTGGATCTCTGCATCCCCCTATGGATCCCCGGGGGCTGCAGGTGGATCTCTGCATCCCCCGTGGATCCCCAGGGGCTGCGGGTGGATCTCTGCATCCCCCGTGGATCCCCAGGGGCTGCGGGTGGATCTCTGCGTCCCCCGTGGATCCCCAGGGGCTGCGGGTGGATCTCTGCGTCCCCCGTGGATCCCCATGGGCTGCAGGGGCACAGCTACTGCACCATGGTCTGCACCACAGCCTGCAGAGTAATCTTGGCTCTGGTGCCTGGAGCACCTCCTGCCCCTCCTTCTTCACTGACCTTGGTGCTGCCAGGTTGTTTTCACTCACATGTTCTCACCTCCTCCTCTTCTCTGACTGGAATCCAAAATCTTGTGACTTTGATTTTCTCCTTAAATATGTCATCACAGAGGCATTACCATCCTCTCTCATTGGCCCAGGTTTGGCCAGCAGCATGTCCATCTTCAGAGCCAAGAGCCATTGGCTCTGCTGGCCATGGTGGGAAGCTTCCAGCAGCTTCCTCACAGGAGCCGTCTTTGTGGCCCCCCTGCTACTTAAAACCAGGCCGTGCAAAACCAATACATGTGGTGACCAGATTGTGGTGACTAATATTTGTGACCAGATTGAAGATTTTTTGCCTTTTCTTTTATATCCCTGTTATACTGTTTTACAACTTCTGTATTCCTAGTGCTTTTGCCTACATTCTTGGACTTGTTTGTCAAGCTAAGAGACTAAACATTTTAGAAGCTTTGTAGCTAGGGATCAAAAAGCCCCGGACCCCAAGGTCCTCTCCAGAACACATTCTGTAAACTAAGATAGAACCATCCTGGGGAAGGGTCCTTGGGGAGGGGGGCTCATTTGAGCCTCTCATTGGGGAATCTTTGATAGATATGCTAATCCTTTTCCCCTTCTAAAATCCCTTTTCCCCTTCTAACTGTGTATGACTCTTGATTTTAAGACCAGGAAAAGGCATCACCTGCACAGCTTCAAGGCTTTCTTGAAGGGTTTCTTTTCTGCCCCCCTACAGAAGGTAGCCTAGAGATAGGCATGAAGTTGGAGGGGGAAACAGGCAGGACAGTTGACTTGAACTGGTCAAAAGAATATTTCATTCAATACCATGCTCCACAATCCAAAGCTGAAGCATGGAGGGAAGTGTTTTCCAAGGTCACTGTTGCTCGGAGATAGTGGAAGGTGATGATTGATCACCTTCGCATCAGAGCTGCTTGAGTTTTATTCCCCTCTTTTCTTCACTTATTAAAGTATCTTTAGCTCAAACAATGAATTTTCTCACTCTTGTTCTTCCTGTGTTCTCTCCTGTCCCAGCACAGGTGTAGGACTGCATGAGCAGCTGTGTCGGTGCTTAGGTTCTCTTAGAATCCTCCACAAATGGCCAGAAAACAAGAGAGAACAGCAGCATGAAAAAAATGTCATTTTTTTCCCTCTTCCCCTTCTATATGAATAGTTCTGAACAATCATAGCCCTACTTGTTCAGCTTTTACCACTTCCTCCATATAATATTATTTATTTTCATTTTTTGACAGACACTTTAATTATGCTAAGGATCTCAGAGTGATACATTTTTCTATTCATATCTATACTATTTGAGTTTATAAATTTGTTTCTTTGTGCCTAAGTTTTGCACAGCAATATCTTTAAGGAGGAAATAGTGAAGAGCTGATGTTATATATGAAAGAGACAGGTAGTGTTTCACTCAAGGGAACACCTCCTCTAACAATTATAATTTATAAGACAAAAATCCTGAGTATGACAGTAGCCAATTTAGTCTGATATAAAACAGGGCCCATGTTTTCTTTCATTTATATTTTTATGATACATAATGTCTTTATAATTTTTACCACTCACATCAAAGCTGCCAACTGCTGAGTGTCTAAATAAGTAGCATGTGAAGAAAATGAGTGAATTGCTAAATGTCCCATTACGTCCATGGAGAATATCCTTGCATTTGGAGTCTGGAATCTTAAAACTGAGACAACAAACGAATGGTTTTCACTCCAGTGGAGTGAGGGTTTTGGCAGTGGCAATTCTATTATTCTCTGTGTCTGAACAGAAAGAGAAAAACAGAGACAGAGAAAGGAATGTGTAAAACCAAACCTATAGAAACCTATTGCAATACCTCAACTCTAGGACTGAATGACAGTTACATCCAAAGAAAGAGAGAAAAATAAATCTGGTAGAATGTGAAATATCCAGAAATATGCTACCTCAAAGGTCTGGAATTATTTTGGGTGAACAAGGGTGGACCAAGAAGTGGACAGATTGGAAGATGAGAATTTTTACCATTTCTTATTATTTTTACCATTTCTTATTCCTCACTTATTATCTAAATGAGGAATGTTTATCTGTTAGTGCCTACACATGGCTGGATTCTTAGGTACTTCAGCTATGATTGTTAAAGTTAATAATGCCCAAAATGACTCTCAACTGACCTGATTAGAGAGGTATTAGGACTGTCTCTGGCCCAGTCTTAGTTCATAACAACTAACAAACACTCTGCCAAAACCAGGAAGTATTTTAGCTGTTAGAACTGCCCACTCCCAGTAACTACCCCAGGTGTGCTTACCCTTTTTAGAAGCTCAGTGAATTCCCCAGCACAGACACAAATATATTTTGCTGCTTGACCCTAATGACCAGAAATATTCCTGGTCCCATTTAATTTCTCAGTATAGATATATTCTTAATGATTGTCATAAATTAGATGCTAAGAATAAAGGAAAATTGCCTAGACATAATTATCTACTGTCATTTGAGATGCCCTTGGGTGTCCCTTTTGGTTGCCATTTCAAAAGAACAGAAGGATTTTACCTACCCATAGATGGGTGTCATAGGGGTGCCAACCCCAGAGCATCTCCAATGATATTACACACGTTTAGGCAACTAGACTGAGTAATAATGGTAGGTTACAGCTCCAGATTGAGAAGCACACATATGGCACCGATGGTACATTGGTTCTTGTTGTAGTCAATGAAAATTCAGTCAATGCACTGAAAAATCTTGGGGAAAAAAATATGTTAATAAATAAATAAATAAATAATTTGGCTGTCTATTCTAGAGAAAGGTATCAATATTGACCATAATCCTCTATGTGGCTAACACAACACCACCAGTAATGCTGTCACTACTAATCAAGGGCCAAACAGGTAGTGGAAGAGGTAGTTTTCATAGAAAGAAAACAAGACCAGATCTCTACCTCGCTCTCAAAACGATTCCATCTTCTGTTCTAGTTAAAAAGACTTTCTGTGAGACAAAGTCAGCATTAAGCTGTCAAACTGTGATTGAAGTGGTATAGTCCTGTTACACAGTAGCACTGTTGGGATGAACGCTACGAAAACAAGGCAAGAAGAAAGAACCACTTTTTCTCCTACCACGTAAGTGAGTATCTCACCACAAAACCTGGAGAAATTCCCTGAATGTATTATGTTATAGCAAGTAACTATCCAATGGGTGAAAAAAATTACATCTTAAATTATAATTCATGAAGTAAAACTAGGAAGTCATGTTGTGTTTGGATACTGTGGTATGTCTTGTACAGTGCATCTTAATGTGAATTGACACAAGAAAACACTCATTGATTTATGACACTAATTTTAGGACATGATGTTTTTTGGTTTTGCTGCTGCTCTTGTTTTTACTATTATTGTTACTGTTATTGTTATACTATCCTTGATCTATTACTGCCTTTTTTCACACCAAGATTTGACAGGTGGATAATGAATATTGTCTATTGTGCCATTACTATGATTAGATGTGGATAGCAGTTGTTCTGCTATTGATTCATTTCTGCTATTGACAAGCTAATTCTGAATTTTTTTTAGCTTATCAAGATGTATTGTCAGCTGAAATGTATGTGTCTTGTGGTTAGCAAGCTGATCTTTTACTAAAACTGTAGGATCCAGACCATTAGTTCATCAGTCAATGCATATGGCACTTTTTATTCTGCGCAATTATGCACTATGTTAGCATTCTAAGCCATCAGTTGTGATCAAGGATGAGTGAGCCTGATGCAAAGAAAACATCTTGGAATAATCATGCCATCTTCAACTACTCACTAGTCTATATAGTCAAAGGGAAATCAAGCCATGCCATATCACCATTTTCAGCCATGTGTTCACTGCCTAATCCAGGCTAATCTTCTGGGTTCCCTCCACAGTATCTCCAGAGAGCATTTCTTCCCATTTGTAACAGACATTTGTCTTTTGCTGATGTGATCTAATTTTCTGTGACAGTCCATGTCTCTCCAATGAATGCAGAAAGTGCCTGTTTAAAAGTTTTAGAGTGATCATAGGAGGACTCATGTTTGGAGGGACCTCAAGTGGCCATTCTGTTTGAATTCTTGTTCAAGAAGAGTCAGATCAGGTTTCTTAGGGCTTCCATGGAAATCTTTGGTGAGGATTGCACAACCTCTTTACAAAACCAAATCTCCTCTCAACTTTGAGTCTGCTGTCAATGTCACAGTGTATGATAGATAATGCAAGAGGTATCTCTTGACATTTATATCTAAATGTGTAATTGACCATTTCCAAAAATAAGACATTTAAGTGAACAACTCAAGTTTTGTTGGTTTTGGCATTTTATATATATATATATATATATATATATATATATATATATATATATTTTTTTTTTTTTTTTTTTTTTTTTTTTTTTTTTTTTTTTTTTAGTTGTGGGGTGCTTTTTTCAGTATTGGCTATGTTAACAGAGGATATACTACTGCTGAAGTTCCAGCTTCTATGTAAAACACATTTAGGGCAAAAAAAAGTCTTATTAAAGTGCATAGTAAAATATATAGTGAGCCAAGAGTTTTCAGTTTACAGGGCAAATTATTGTCCCTGTAAATGAAAAAGTAACCTCCAGTGGGCAATAATGCCTGAAGCTGAATTATATCCACTTTTTCATCCCATAAGTCAATAGCTTTCCACTATAAACATCAGCTCTAGTCAATATGATATGCTGCATACTGATATATTGACTAATGGTACTATTAAAAGCTCACAAAATGTCAGCAGCTGGGAATTTCTCATGCATATAGTTCTGCATTTCAGTAGATAAGGGTGTTCTGTGTAACTTATAAATCCATGCCCAGTTGGGAACAGTCTTTGTAATACTTCCCTTTGTGTTATCCTAAAGGATGCACAAGTTCCCCAGTGTCTCCTTTCCCGCAATTTTTTCCCCCCTTTTTTTGTAAAATAGACTTTCTCATTTTGTCAAAGAAGTCATCCAGAAAATTCCGTGTTGCAAGGTAACCAAAAGAGGTAACATATAATTATTCTTTCTCTTCTACATATAAAACATGACATAGTGTGAGGTTTTTCTTTTTTTTCTCTTACAGTGAAGACACTGACTCATATCTCCTTTGCTGACAGAGTGTCTCTGAAGAATGAATTTTGACGGCAAGTAAATGAAAAGTAACCTCCTAAGTTTGCAAGTTGAATTTGTTTTAAGCAGTAATGTTCAAGGCCAAAGGTAACTCCTGGGGTTTATAAAGAGCTCACAGGAGCTGTTGGCCCAGAGAGCACCTAGAGATGACTACCACCAACCATTTGCTAATCCCTAATATATGCCTTGTGTCCAGGTGATGTATCTGACTCAGGCAGAACAGAAATGAAATTTATGGTCAAATAATTTACATTTAATTTGATCTGAAAATTTCTAGAGAAGTAAAATATTTTCTGCATTTTTGGCTTGGTTGGGTTTTGAAGGCTTTCCTAAACTAAGAAAAGATATGGGTGCAGAGAAGCCAATTTAATTGACAAGAGAATCCTCACACACACATGAATCAGGTGTTTACAGCACATAGTAGATTTTTGTAGCATGTGAGGGTATTTTTTACACCTACAATTTCATTAACAGTGTCTGTAAATTAGGTCTGAAAATGTACATGCATTTGTGAATCTGGTCTGAAGTGTCTGACAGTTTGTCAATCACGACTCCAACATTGTGCAGTCTTGTTAGCCAAACGAATCATTTGAATTTTGTTCAGCGATTGAGATGCCACTTTCGATCCCACTACTGCCCGTTCACCATGCGTGTCATATGACATCATTTGTTGACAGTCCTAAAAGTCTTTCAGGATTAAGAACAGCAAGCAAAAGAATAGTGATGTTGGTTTGGTTATTAACTAGATGTGTTTTTCAAGAGAAATAGCTAAAAGGTGTAAACCAATAATGACATTTTCATGAAAAAAATGAGCTCGTTTCTCATTTTTAGAATGTATTTCTTTTCTCAGGTTGTTTCTATTGCAGGTTTCTGTGTGTGGTTTTAGTTCTGTCACTTTTCCTGCAAGCAGGTCATTTTTCCCTTTCATGGAAAACATATTTTTTAATAGCATTTATTTATTAGAGTACAAGATTTTCATGCAAGCTGTGGACCTAAGAGCATGTACAATTTCAGAAACCTACATACACCATGTCTATTCTGACAAACCTGTGTTAGAAGATCTTTATCCTGTGCTTCTTGTGCATTGACAAATTAACTTTAACAGACACCCAAGAGGGAATAGCAGTTCACCACAGAAGTTTTAAATTGGATGATCAGTGTCTTGAAATGTTTAACAGAAATAGCAGCAGTCAGGAAAAAAAGGTTTTATCCCTATGACACATTCAGCATTTTTGGCACCCCACTTGCTGAGCATGGTTCAGCATGGAAATGCATAACCATGGAGGATTTTGGGAAACACCATTTACTATCAGTACTTGCCTGACAGAGAATAATGAAAAGGTGGGGAATAAGAACTATAAACTCTACTAAGTGCTTTGCTGAATTTTTCTAAATTCAAATTCTTTCAGGTTTAGCTGAACATTTTTAAACCACTGATTTTTGCCCTTTTTTTTGTTTTGACTTGAAATGCATCTATTTTATTTCTGAAAAGATTTATGAAATCTTTTTAAAATCTTATTTAAAATATTTATGAAAAGATAATCATCTCAATTTCTTTTAAAAAAACAGCTTAATTATAAATCCAGTTTCCTATCAAAAGGATATTAGATAGAAATTTTTTATTCTAACTCATAAATAGCCATGATTTACACTGATGCATTTAACCTCACTTTATTAGTTGAGAAAATAGGTATAATGATGATTATTGCTATTCTCATAGGAGCAGTGAGCATGAATGGACATTCTTAAGTATGACAAGATGTGAAGTGACAGATAATGGATATGTCCAAAGTATCTTTTCTTGGGGTTATACCTGCCAAAGGCAAATGTAGCTATGGGAATTAATAGACACAATATCTCATTTTGGTATCAAACTTTTCTTATCAGCGTGGTTTATAAAATAATTATCATAGACTTTAATTTTATTACCCAAGAAATATATTAAAAATGTAGATCTTTTATAATTTCTTCAATTAACAGTAGACACTTCTTGATTACTTTCTAATTAAATCATTTCACTCCAAGACTTGGTAATTACAACAAGAAGTTATTAAAATTAGAAAACATTTGCTAACTCAGTACTTTTGATTATTAAGCCTTTATCGTTTAATATCGCCAAACAGTCTATGAAGATATATGAGGTTGGAAACTGAATTTAATGTATTCAGCTATGATAATTAATCACAGGTGTTGTGCCTCTTCTCTGTCATATAATTTCCTATGAAATCTATTGTTTCTGTCACTGAACTGATTTTTCATCTTATTAAGGTATCTGTCTATTGACAACATATTATTGTTCCTATTACAGGGAATAATACTCTTGATACTCTTGCATTCATCTGGAAGATACAGCAATGAATAATATAATTTATATTAATCAGTCTCTATGTAGGATAAAACACTTTATATGTATTTACATATAGTGTCCAAGCATGGTGTGTCCCTGCATGTAGAGAAAAAGGAGTCAAAAGTCAAAAAAACAACGTTGTTAGTAAGAATGAGAGAGAATTTGACATGGGCTGAAAAGCTGAGGTGACCCAGAACTGTCTCAAATGGGGTCTCTACTAGCAAATGGGGAGAAAACTTGTCTCTACAAAAATTGATATAATTTCCTACTGGAAACAGAGGAACAAGGATAACATCTTGGGTTTTCAAGGCTACTGTCATCTTTCTAGATGAATTCTTCTCAATCAAACTGAGTTTGTAAAAAGAAATTCTTATTTTGACCATTACTCAAATTGTTTGCAGTTAAATAAATGCATTCTTAGGCTGGTATTCTGACGGAAATATTATATGAAGGATTCAGCCAACATAAACACTTAAGACTTGGATTAATCCTGCTAATTTGTGAAGCATCTGAGGGCTTTTAAGTTGGAATACAGTTCCCTTCAGCTCCCTGTCTAGTCAATGGAGAGAGATAAGTCCCTTCACCAGTTAACTGAGATCAGAGGAAGGCTGAATGAACCTCTAGAGAAATTAAGCTCCTACTTTTAATGTCACAGAGTATTTTGTATGATTATAGCCAGTCAGGTGCTAGGGAACAATGAATCTAGGCCTTTTTGAGTGTGCTCCAAAGAGTTTGGTTAGACAGTCTGGACAGGACCTTTGTTTGTAATTTTTTATTTTTTCAATCATATCGACATCAAAAATTGAATTTTCTTGTGTTCAAAATTAAGAATCCTCCATGATTTCAGGCAGCTCATCTTTACTTTTCTATCATCTTTTGTCTGATAAAGAAAGTAATCACAGAAATTAGGTAGCAGAAAATCTGGAATCAATAATTTAAAATTAAAAAAAAAGAGGGACATTCATAGATACATTTGTTTGCTAGAATTTTGATGCAAACCTTCAAGTGAATACAATCTGAATCAACCCACCTTTTAAAAAATATCTGAGAATCTTAGTGTCATTGATTGAAGTTTCTCTAATTTATAGAGTATCAGGAAGTATTATCTGCCTTTTCTTGTGCATGTCAATAAAGAATCATAAGGCTTAATTAATGTGAATCATTTTAAGAACCTTAGATTAAAAGTGATATGCAAGTGAAAAAGCACTGCCATTAATGTTTATGCTCAATGCTTTGCAACCTTGACAGATGGCTTTATTTATTTTTTCATTTATTTGTTTTTATAGGGAATTAGTCATAGCAAAGGAAGTAAATAAATGCTGACATTATGGCCATTTCTATATGTAACAGATTCCACATTGTTTCACCTGATGACCAGAATACCTAAATGACCGGGCCATTACACACTGTCCTTATGATGGCTGTTTCCCAAAAATCATCTTTACAGCCTCACCTAAACCTGGATTCTTCTACCTCTGTACCAGATGCCTGCAAACATGGCTGAGTAGTATCCCTTCTTTATTGTCCAGTATTAATTCCAGATTATTTATAACCTGTTCTTCAGCAGAGCTTTGATAACTTCAGCAGAGTTGTGTGTTACTCTGGCTAGGAAGTAACTGGGTGTTTCTATCAGCTACTCATGAGTACTCACAGAAATTCAAGTCCTATTTCTTGCTTACTTATGCATCATCATCACCAACCTTACCATAAGCAATAAAAGACTAAAAATATTTGAAACTATGATAACTGAAGAACAAAAAATTACATGTGAACCTTCTTTAAAAGAAAATCCAGTGCTGCTTTTATTTTTTACCTTTTTTGTCCTCCCCACAACATCCATTTTGCTGCACATTTTATAGGTTTTTTTCTTTCATTATGGAAAAACAGAGAGATTTCCCTGCTCTTTACATTTTAGAGGTTTTCTGTAACAGCAAGATATTGCCAAATAAAAATGGCAACAAATAAATTCCTTATTTGTATCTTTCTGATCACAATGATGTTGACCTGCTGGAGTAAGTCCTGAGGAGGCCACCAAAATTATGACAAGGATGGAGCAACCCTCCAATGTGGAAAAGCAGAGAGTAATGGGTTTGCTCAGCCTGGAAGAGAAGGCTTTAGGGCAACCTAATTGCAGCTTTTCAGTACCTGAAGGGAGCCTACCAGGAAGACGGAAAATGACTTTTTACAAGAGTATGAAGAGACAGGACAAGAGAGAACAAATTCAAACTGAAAAAGAGTAGGTTTAGATTGGATATTATGAAGGAATTCTTCCCTGAGCATGGTGAGGAACTGGCACAGGTTGCACAGAGAAGCTGTGGATATTCCATCCCTGGAAGTGTTCAAGTCCAGGTTGGATGGGGCTTTGACCAATCTCCTGTAGTGGAAGTGGAGGTGGAACTAGATGACCTTTAAGGTCCCTTCCAACCTAAACCCTTCTACGATTTTAAGCTTCTATGATTTTATGGAACTAAATCTTTCCTCTTGGATCTGAAATATTACTGAATTCACAGAAGGAACTTTTCCTGTTCTGATATAATTTAGCTGACAATCTGCCCTTGGTGCCCTTGCACCTGAAAATTCAAAAGTTATTTGATATTTCTGAAAGAAGTTATGGACTTGTGCTTGAAGACAAATCCTCATTTGCCTATACATAGACATCCAGGACTTCCCCTCCCTTTCCTCTTAGCTGAAACTTGATGGGGAGGCAGAGTTGGACAACCACACACACTTTTAGCCATGACCTAGCAATCCCTCTGAGTCCCACAGGCCAGATCCCTACAGCTACTTCAAGAGAAGGATGCCTGGAGCATTTAGTGGAGCACAAATCTTGCTAGCTACTTGTCATCTGTCCACTTTGACTATCTCACTACTAACAGGCAACCTCTTTGAGAACAGTTTGCTCGGGCCATGGTTGTGATCTTACTGAGATGTACCTCTGCCTTACAGAGGGAGGACTCCATTGATTTCAACATTATCAGACATTTTGGAAGGTCTTGCTGGACATTCACTTTTACAGCACTTGTTTGACTTAGGGCTTTTTAGTTTCACCACAAGATTGAGACTTCAGTCCAGAAAAAAGTACTCAACGTCATCATGAGATGATTTTTATACACCATCAGACTCATAGCAGCACTGAATTAAGAAATTATAGGGAGAAAAGAAGCAATAAATAAGTCGATTATTTGACAATTACGACAATAATTAAGATACGCACTTTCCAACTGCCTTCTTTTAAGGAACGGCTCACTCACCCGTTCACAGATATAAAAAGTGGAGTCAAAGGTTGGACTAGATGATCTTAGATGTCTTTTCCAACCTAAATTCTGTGATTCTGTGAAAATTAAAAAAAAAAGAACAAACAAATCAGATCTGGCACAAGGAAAAAACCTCTGTGCTTATATGTGTGATATTGATTCTCGACAACCATCCATCTATACAAAGTTGCACCACGTTACCCTTGTTTCAAAGACCTGAAAGATCTTAAGTGATATTAAAAATCTGAAGTGTCTCTTGCTTAAAAATGACAAGTCCCTGCTGAGCTGCACTTAATGTGTCTCACCTGTCTATAAATACTCCTCCCTTCTCACCATTTTTTTGTAGTCAGATGCTCCCTTGTATGATTATTGGAGCTGGTAGGAAATTTTTCAAGATTTGTTGACATTGCTGTCAGAAAAGACTGATTCATTGAAACAAAAACTTTTCTCAGAAACTCAGCATATTTAGTGAATCTTAGCTATGTCAGGAAAGAGTCACAGCTGCCCCACAAAATTCAATATTTCAATAATGATAGGAGACTGAAGTTCAAATGTCTGGTCTGCTTATTTCCAATGACAGACTGTTTCTCCCACATCACAGGAGGGCTTCAGACACTGTATACCTGCAGCATTAGTCCTTCTAGGTGATTGTACTTTAAGAACTGAAAATATTTATCAGCTAGAATGCTTGGGTTTTTTTGCTATCCAGTTCTTGTCATGCGTGACTCTCAGGACAGAACTTCTAAACCCTTTACATTTGGCAGTCAGTTGTTCTGATATGACATGCTGAAAAAAGGAACAATAAGGAAAATAGTGGGTTAGGTCCTGACCTCAGGCTCTATCTTTAACAGCACCAGAAAAAATCAATTTAATTTCTCCAAACTTACACAAATGTAATTGACAACAGAAGACAGCCTTTTATCTCTCCATGTATCATCACTCAGAACTCCCCAAGCACTCGTGCCACCACACTGCCAGATCATCAGGGTGGAATGAATTTCCTCACGATTTATTATATGATCCCTGATGAAATATATTTCTCTGATAAAGGCATGGAGCTTCCTTTCAGAGCTACAGATCTCAGTTGTGCTGCTGTGGCCTCCATATTTTCATCAGCCTAAATTATTTGATACAGTTTAATTAGTCTAATCAAAAGGCTCAGCAGTTCTTGTAACTCTGCTCAAGAAAGAGGAAAGGAAAAAATCAGTGCTTTGTTTACTTACAGTGTTGCTCCCGACGCATGAAGACACACCAAAATAACTGCTGTTTATTTTACAAGATGGAAAAAATATTGAACGCCCTCTGGTCATAGAAGCCATTTTCTTTTGGGATTACAAGTGCAGAGATGAATTAGGTACACTTAGGATCAATATCTGTTTCTCTTCTCGGCTCAAGATGGGATTTGTCAAAATTCGAGAGCAGCTTCTATTGAGTGTCAGCTACAAATCCTTCCAGTACTGAGTCATATACTCATTGAAAGTTGAAATATAAATGGCAAAGGGCTTTTTCAGCTACAATGTCCAAGGACAGAATGGTAGATCACCTTTCTTCCTTCTTTTCAATGAGCTTTGGTTTGATCAAGTGACCTTGCAGGTCTGGAATCTAAGGACGTAACGGGTCTTTACAGCTCTGGCTGTGTTGGGTTCCATGTAGCACAGCTCTGGGAAGCAAAAAGCACACAGTATAATGGACCATTGATATCATGATGAGAAGATTTTAATTGAATCTTGAATGTGGTCCGAATACAAGGGGGAGAAATAGCTATGGCTACCAGATTTCAGCATGGTGAACAAGTGTTAATCTGCTGCATGCCATTCCTTGACATTGCACATGAAAAATGAAGGGGTGCTGCACTGTTGAGAATGTCTGTGGGAAAGGAATACCCGCACTTTTAGATTAAATGTGATCCTAGGGCACAGTCCAGAAATCCAAGGATCTCCAAAGCAGATCATGCTTCAACACGTATTTGGAAACTAAAACAGCCTCTGAAGACAGAACCAGGATGAAGAATCAAAAAGGCTCTTCCTTCAAGTTTGGATTTTGCTGTTTGGAAAAATATATCTTTTCTAGAGGAACAAAACACTCACAGGTTCCAGCTGAAGAGAAATTCCATCTAGCCATTTAGATTCTTGACCAAGGTAAAAGTACTAAACCCCAAGGAAATATAATATAGACCCAAGTTTTAAAAAATAAAATAAAATAAATTTAAACAAAAAAATAAAAATAAAAAAATTACTCAATTCCTTAGGAGTTTGTAAAGTTTCTAATTTATTTTGCTTTCTTTGGGATGTATGTATGACTTTATAAGAATGCCTTTTGGCTTTAAATATCTTTTATGAGGGTGATCAGCTGCTGTAGGGATGGAAATGTGAAAAATAATAGGTCATTTTAGAGAAAGACTGTTTTTTAAGGGTATATGTGACCATCAAGTTTTGTATCCTGGTGTTCTGTGTAATACCATAAAATTTACTCCATTCTATCTGCAGATGAAGAAACAAAAATATTTCCATGTAGGATCACTTTGCATGACTGAAACCAATGCTGAATCATCTTTTCCATTTAGGGAGACAGGATTTATACCTGTTTTTTTCTGTGTGTCATAAGTCACTCTCTTTTCAGACGAGGCTGAATTTGTAGCAAATGTGCTACTTTGGTGCACCTCTAATTGCCAAAAACATTGAGACTGTGTCTTATGTATGCATTATTACCTTAAAGAAATTAGCTAGGGAATTTGGACTGAAGGAGCTGATTCTTTTTGTTAAGTGGAAAAAATACTGTATAATTAATATTGAAGCCAATAACAAAGCAAAACTAGGCTTCTCATCCTTGAAACTTCACTGACTGGAAAATTTAGCCTACTCTCCCTCTTGCTCACTCTCCCTCTCTTTTCCTCTCTCTGCTTTTTTTTTTTTAATTATAACTTGCAGAAGGACTCGATAATACCCTTTAATCTCCTTTAATAACTACCCTATCCTAGATTTTTCTAAGAATCCTTTTGCACAGCATCCACAAATCCAAGAATGAATTGCTGTTAAGATTGACTGACTGGCTGATCTCTGAGCTCTGCCAATTTACGGATCCATGGCTTGCTCCTGTGGTTCCTCGGGTTCATTGTAGACTGAAGATGGGAGGGGAATGGGGAAAGGCATTTATTATCACCTGTAGAGCCATCACCTGCACTCAGCTCATCTGACTCAGCCTTCTGAGTTGACAATAGCACTTTAAAGAGTCCACTGAAGTGACAGGCAGGTTGACCTGGTAATGTCCAGAGATTGGAAGAGCCATTTTTGTATCTCCATAAAGGTATAGAGTAAGATAATGGAGGCAGAATGATAAAAATAATTTCAAGAGGGAAAGAAAGAAAAAAGAAAGAGAAGGAGAAGAAAAAAGAAAGAGAAGGAGAAGAAAGAGAAGAGAGAAGGAGAAGAAAGAGAGGAGAGGAGAGGAGAGGAGAGGAGAGGAGAGGAGAGGAGAGGAGAGGAGAGGAGAGGAGAGGAGAGGAGAGGAGAGGAGAGGAGAGGAGAGGAGAGGAGAGGAGAGGAGAGGAGAGGAGAGGAGAGGAGAGGAGAGGAGAGGAGAGGAGAGGAGAGGAGAGGAGAGGAGAGGAGAGGAGAGGAGAGGAGAGGAGAGGAGAGGAGAGGAGAGGAGAGGAGAGGAGAGGAGAGGAGAGGAGAGGAGAGGAGAGGAGAGGAGAGGAGAGGAGAGGAGAGGAGAGGAGAGGAGAGGAGAGGAGAGGAGAGGAGAGGAGAGGAGAGGAGAGGAGAGGAGAGGAGAGAAGAGAAGAGAAGAGAAGAGAAGAGAAGAGAAGAGAAGAGAAGAGAAGAGAAGAGAAGAGAAGAGAAGAGAGAAGAGAAGAGAAGAGAAGAGAAGAGAAGAGAAGAGAAGAGAAGAGAAGAGAAGAGAAGAGAAAGGAAAGGAAAAGAAAAGAAAAAAAGGAAAGGGGAAGGGGAAGGAAAGGAAAAGAAAAGGGCAGTTTTACATCTTTCCTGACTCATTTTGTCTGACTGCTCATGTTAGTTAAGGTCTTTCTGGTCAAGCAATGAATAAGATGTACATTACTGGTTTTGATATATTTTGACTCTACATTTTGTTGATCAAAATTAGTCAATATCTATTGTTGGTCATATTTCATTATTTCCTTATCTCTTACACTTTTTTTATCATTTCCTTAGGTGTTTTGTAAGACAGAAACTTTCTTGTAAAGACCTCACTAAGTTTACCTCAATAAATTTTTGATTACTATGTTTACTAGGTGTAATCTTCTTATGAAATGAGCTGAAACAGAACTCTACAAAAAATGATCCATAAATAAAACTCTGTCCATAACTGTACTACAGTTGTTAGTTGCCAGGAATCCTGTAGTCTACAACATTTTTGGATCTGATTCAATACTGAGTTCTGCCTGGAAAATGCAGCAGTAAAATGGTAGCATATCGAATGCAAGTAGCTAATACCTGCCATAAAGTTTCATTTGCAAAAATATGTGGCAGGTGGCTCAAGATAGTAGAGAAGCAGGCACGCTAAAAATCATGATATATAGCCAGAAATTATGGTATATGCAGATGGTCCAAATAGGTGGACTTGCTTCAATTTCCTGCTTATGATCTCTGATAAAAAGAGCTTTGTTTAAAGCATTGAGGGAATAACAGGAGAATACAGATGTAAGAAAGGATATCTGAACTGACAAATCCTGTTCACTCATAGCTACTATGTCTCAATTTGAAATTAGTCCATTTTTCAAAATAATTTCTTCTGTTATCATTATACTATTCAAGTATATTTCTTTTCTTGTTGTTAGAGTATATTATAGGCAGATTAAAAACATCTGTGTTCAGTGGATCAATTTTTTTTTTTTCTTAAATTGTTTTTTCTAAGCAAAGGTAATAGATATTTTGTTTATCTAGGAGTTTCAAATTTTGCTCAGCCATAACAGTTAGTTGATATTTACCTACGGAAAGGTAGATAAATACATAAAAATATACACAGGACAGAAAACAAACAAACAAACAAACAAAAACCTCACCCTAAACTCTGTTCCCATATTGTCTAAAAAAATTATAAAGTTGTGGTAGAACATGAGGTTTATAAATCACAACTCTGGTCGTGTGTCACTTCATTCTCTGCTAGATTGCTTGTCTGGTTAAGTCAAATGATATTTGGCACTGGGATATTCAGCATCTGTACTTTCAATTATATGTTATGAAGCTAAGTTAGTTGCCAAACATTTTTTTTTTCTGTAGTCCATAAAATATTAGAAGTATGTCCAAAAATTATATCCAGATTTGTAGGTGCTAGGTGAAAAGTAAAGCACATGAAAATGTGAACAGCTCTTCAGTAAATAGACAAAGTTAGAATGTTTGGTAGCCAGAACCAAAAAGAAGAAAATAAGAATGAATAGGTGTATCTCAAATATTTGACGGATCCCAACACAGACTCAGAAATAAATTAGTCGGTGTAGTTCTCGCTTGGAAGAAATCTGTCTTGAGCTGTGTCCAGATTATTAAAACAGTGAGTTTAAGCTAGTCACACAACTGACAAAGAATTATGATGCCTATTTAGAGATATTTAAAAGAGGTGTCAAATTAGGAGGTTCTAAATTAGGAACTTCATCAGGTTAGGTTTTCTCTGGGGTCAATGGAAGAGGAAAAGATGCTCCACAGACTCACTTAGCACACTTGAAATTTGAGAGACCTGCAACCACTGGATTTTTTTTCCAGTTTGACCAGAACAGGAAACAATGGCACCTATTCTTTTTATTTGACCACCTAAAGTAAGGTGAAGAAGAAACCGAAGCATACTTTGTTTTCTTGTTTACTTTTGGGGTTTTTCAGGAAATATTCTTTTTAAAGAAGTGTCATATATAGGTATGTCTAATGTTTAAGAGCAAAAAAAAAAACCCTCAGAATCTTATAAATTAATAAAGACATTTCAATAACAATTTCCCGCAAAACTGAAATTTAGAAAAAGTCCACATGTATCTGAAACTTTGTATTAGAAGCATAGAGGAATAAGAATGACTTGAATTTTTCATCAGAGAATTTTGTTTCTTTTTTCGGAGGGGGTTTTTTTTGGTTTCTTTCCTGAGGGGAAAAAAAAGTGTTTCAGAACCTTGAAAAAATTCAGAGGTTTGTAAAGGGTCAAATCAAACCCAAAAGAATTTCCAAAAATAGTCATAAAATTCAGGAAACCTGGTAAAGAGGCATGGGATTTTCAGATGAAGAGAGAAACTAAATCAACCAAAGCAAAAGACTCTCTTAATAACTTAAACAAATTTCTGAGGGTTAATTAAAGAACAGTGTAGCACAATTAAGAGATTTAAAATGCATATGCCACAGCTTCATGACTTTTGTGAAGTGAGTGATTATATGGATAATTAATGACAAAGAAAACTGATTGGATTCAAAACTTAAGCTTTTCCTTGAATATTACTCAGAAATGGACAACCTATTACAGAAGAAAAAATCTTACTTCGTTTATGTACACTTAATAATTACATTTCAAGGAAGCTTTCAGGACATCTACCTACATGAACCACAGTGAGAATAGAGTTTCAGTGTCAAATAAACACAATTTCAAGACAGAAAATTTAAAAAATTATTAGCATGAAGAAAGAATAGGTCTGGTTTTGGCCATTTTTTTAACTCATTATCAGCTGTCTTAACAAAAATCTCTAGCAATCTTAAAAGGTATGTAACAGTTGCTAGTACAAGATTATCTTATTGAACAGGAGGCAAAAGATGGTTTGTCTTTAAGCATGCTTTCTGACGATAGCCCACAGGTATTTTGTAACCCATTTCTCAGTTCGGACAAATCTCCCCATCTTGAAAAGCAGTCACCTTATTTTAGATTATTATGGCTAAAACCAAGCAGGCCATACCCTGCCTGTAGTTCTGCTAATTGTTGGCTTCAGACAGTTTTAATATTTTCTAATATTGAAAAACTGAATATTACTAAGAGTAAGGGGCTTAGAAGGAAAAACTAAATCAATAATAAAGTTGTGAATTCCTTTAAGAAGGAATTCTAGCACAATCAGTAGCATTTGAGAAGCAGAGGAATTATGTGAGTCAAAAAATTAATTCAGATTTTTACATAGGTGGCAGGCATGGGATCCACTGACTTGCATACTAGACTAAAAGAAAGGAGACAGATTTATTTCCTTACTTTTATTGTTGTGTGTTAATGGACAAGCTGCTTCACTGGCTCAGTTGTCTCTCTGGTTGATTATATTCAGACTGGCATTCTTCAAGGACATGCATCAATTCTGTATCTGCACAATGCCACCCTGAAACCAGCCATGGGCTTTTAGAAATGACTGAAATATAGATAGTAAGAAAAAAAAGGAGACTTACATCTCAGCTGTAGTGGAGTGGGTTTAGTGTTCTGCAATGCTTGGTTGCTTTATTATTAATTAACAAACAGCAGCCCTATGTTCCTTCTTTCTTTTCCCCTCCTTGATATGAGTTGCAGCATGAAGGCAGCTCCTACCAAAACCACTTTTTAATTTCATGGTATAAATTGGGGTTTTTACGCTAGTTAGCAATAAATAAACAAAGACTTTCTGAATGATTGAAATGGAATTTCCGAAGGAAAGAGCAACAAATAATTAGACTTCTATATCACTAATTATTATTGGTAGCTTGAACAAAATTATGTTTCTGGACTATAGAATTTCTAATCAGTAAAGTCACAGCATCATAATATGATCTCTTCAAACAGATTTATTTTTCAGATGACTGGTTCCTAATGCCACTTTGGCATTGCACAATTCTGCTGCTGGTTATATTTGTCTCCTGCCTAAAAATATATTGTTTACTTTTATTACAAATTATTATCTGTAGCATAGTAATGAATAGAAACTATAGTCACAGGTTAAGGGTGCAGTGCACCAGGAATTACAGTAAAGGGAAGTTAAAGCCAGTTCCTGACACAGATGTTTCAATTTAAGAAAATTATATAACATTTAAATATACTACAAGCCCTTGTTTCTAGCCATGTTTACCTATTACATGTCTTCCACATATTTGTAAATGTCTGTTGAAAATAATCATAGCAAGAAAGTTGGGCTTGGGGCATTTTTACACTTAACAACAAAGTAAAGAAATTGCACCTGGGAGGTCTCTAGTTAATGATGCAAACATGGTTTCATCATGGTTACATTTAGACAGTCAAGGACTTTAATTTAAAAGCCTGGTTACCACAGGTGATGAATCAACCTTGAGGAGTGTCCATGAACTGCTAGGTCTTTTCTAAACGTGAGTGATTCAACATTAAAGGAGAATGTAACATTCTCACGTTCTTTCACTTAGATGTAAACACAGAAAAACATCAGACATTCATATCAAAATCATCCTTCATATTAAAGATTAATGGAATTTATAAGGGTTGGTCAAAAAGCTAAATGTTGTTTGTGTCCCTTAATAATGTAGTTCAGCCCATTTTAGTTGCAACTAAAAACTCAAAGTTTCTCACCTGGAAACTCAGTTTTCCCTTGATTCAACCGAAAAAGTTGCATCTTAAGTATGGACCTCTGTTATGAATGTGGAGATCAGTGTAACCAGAAAACATTGAGACAAATAAATAGGGAAATGGGACGGCTAGATAGTAAATTTTGAGATGGGTAATGATGATAGGAAAATGGACAACTAGCTAATAAATTTTCAGATGATGAAAGACGTTATGCCTTGGGATGAAAAATATTTTGAATGCAAGACTTGTGTACTTGACATTTATTGAAATTACAAGGAACCCCTTTTTTTTTTTTTGCCTTATTCTGAACTGTTTAAAAAATGGAGAGCCAACACCACATTAGGATGAATTGATGAGTGACAGATAGGTGGCAAGACATGGGCACGTTAGCAAGTTGTGTCCTTTTAATCACATCTGATGAGCTTGTGGTTTCCATCACTGCAGCTGGTACAAAGGCAAAAAAGATAACACAGATTTAAAGAGTTAGGCTAATGATAAAAAGTATTCACTAAAAGCTTTCAACTAAAGGCCACATGTTGGAGATTAAGGGACTTTTGAATAAGTTTTATACAAGTTGCTAGAGTATTTTTGGTGACTTGCGGAGACAAGTCACTGGCCAAGCTGAATATTGGCTCAATCCAGTCCTCTTATCTCCATGTTTCTGTGGCCTGGGGTTGTGTGGGATGAATGAGTGGAGCAGAAGAAAGCTGGATGCGCACTGGGTACAAACAAACTCTTTTACTGAGAGGTGCTAGTAAGGAGATGGAAATAGGTGCACTGCTATGCTCAGCATGAAGGAATAACACAGAGGTATTTCCTGTCTCAAAACCTATGGCACAGACCTCTCGCCAGGTGGAAAAGCCAGCTCTCGCAGCAGTGCAGAGGATGCTATAAATACAGATTGCAAACTCAGAAACCTTTCTGAAGAGCCTCATCAGAAAGGGAAGCAAATGCTGTTAGCCATTCCCATACAAATGACTGTACCTGGCTGGGCTGCAGTATACTAAACAACTGCAGAAAGCAACAAATCACCAGTCTGTTTGTGACAGGTCATCCCAGCTAAATCAAGTTGTCATTTATTTTTGACTTGCTCTTGCCCCAGGATCAGTAGCTGTTTCTTTCAGGTTGAGACTGGAGCAATTTGAAAGTGCAAAAGCCTATTAGAAAAAATGGCATGAAGGGTTAGTTATAGCAGTGGCGGTTGCACTTTGTCATCTGTAGTTAACCCTTTTGCCCCAGGGCTTCAGAGACTTTCGGCATGGTTCACAGGTCATTCAGAAGCTTTGCTGCAAGTAAGCATTTAAAGGTGAAACCTGGGAGCAAAGCTGTCATAAAGGCATGGGGGGAGGTGACTGTGCATGTGGCAGAGGTGAGTTGTTAATCCAGATAATATTTTAAATGGAAAGGAGCTCCCTAGGGGGAAAAAAAAAAAGTAAATTTGCTTCTTGTGTTTGGTAGCAAAAAATGCCAATCACTTAGGAAAAGTAGACACTTTCAAGAAGTGTTTCAGTTGTTTCAGTTGGATTCCCTGCATAACTGCTGCCTTTTGTATACTTCTACAAACTAGAGACCTCTGCTGAATCCTGAGCTCAGTTGTGTCAGGGGCTATGACCAAAAAACAGAAAACAATGCAAAAATTATTTGTATGAAGTTCTCCCCATTTCTTCATAAACAAGAAGATGCAAGAGGAAGAGAAAAAGATTGTTCTGTATGGAAACCAAACAACTCTTCTGTGGAAAGGAGGTCTAGATTAGACATTAGGAAGAAATTCTTTACTGTGAGGGTGGTGAGGCACTGGCACAGGTTGCCCAGAGAAGCTGTGGATGCTTCTTCCCTGGAAGTGTTCAAGGGTCGGACGGGGCTCTGAGGAACCTGGTCTAGAGCAAGGTGTCCCTGCCCATGGCAGGGAGTTGGAACTAGATGAACTTCAAGGTCCCTTCCAACCCAAAACATGCTGGGATTCTATGATCCTATGGTCCAGACTCATATCCAGAAAACCATTATCTGACTTCTGTGTATAGAGCCAAGTGTTTAAGGGTTATTTAAACTGTGACTGCACTGTTTTGATTTAAACTAGGCTTTCTGCAGAAGACACTGTTTATCTGTTGAATTTCTTGTTTTGCTAATTGCTTTTTAAATGATCCACTTTAAAAATTGACTTATATTTAACTCATACCATTGGCAATATTAGGAGAAAGGTTTCCATCATTTTCTCATTACTGCACTAAAAAATGCCCAGTCTGACATGGTGGGCATGGATGTGGTTGAAAAAGCAGGCTTTAGAAAGGAATAAGGAGTTTCCTTTATGGGATCTGTTAGACATGGGACTGGCATAGATACACAGGGCTGTAATGCCAGCTGCAAGAGAAAAAAAAAAAAATAAAGGTGATTTTTGTGAATTTGCTTGGGCCTGTCAAGATATGTGTATATGAGATGCATAGTAAGACTGAATAAAGCAGTTCCAACTAATGCACTATTTGTTTATTCAGATATTTCTGCAAAAGCACTTGTCGGAAGGACTTACCTTAACAGTGCTAATATGCTATTCTCTGCTAAGGGATGCAGCCATTCCAAAAGACTGCATGGCAGTAATCACTAACAGTGCCAGCATAATTACAAATTTGCCCATGATCAGTTTTGTGGGTTTTTCTGCCTTTTTTTCTTTTTCCTCAGGCTTCTTTGCTACACATAAACATGTACAGTTCTGCCTCTTACTCTGCTAGCCTGAGATATTGGTAATGTCTTGAATATCCTAATCTAACTAAAGCATTTTCCTTTCTCCCTTCTATTTCCAAGAGATCATGAATACCTATACTGAGGGAGTCAAAGTGCCTAAACAGTTCCCCTTATGGCCTCTGTACAAATTTGCTATAGTTTTTCTCATACCTTTTTACATGGCTTTTCTTAAATTCCTTAGGCATCTTAAATTTACTCTCAAAATAAAACAAGGCTGACAGATTTGAACTCATCTCTGATATTGTGAGAAAGGAATAGGAGATAGAAAAGAACCTCTGACAATTCAGAACAAAGATATTTTTTTGTTGCAAGCTTGGTAATGGTGTGAACTCAACCTTAGTCTCTGCTGAATTGTTAAAATGTGAAAGGCAACTTAGCTAAATGGGCAGTGAATGAGGGGAGCTGGATGCACCGTGCAAGCAAAGTGAAGACTATCAATCACCATCTATTACTTCACTCTTGGTATTTGAGCAGTGTTTCAGATGTTCTGGAGAGATTAGCTCAGAGTAAGTAAATGCCAAAATGGAAACTGTCTACACATATCCATCCAGTGCATCAGCCAAGCTAATCACAGTGTGCTTTATAGACTGACCACTTTGGTCCCAGCTCTATCAGGGACCTCTCAGACATAAATTTAGCAAGGCAGATGAATCTGACTTGTCTTAGTAGAAAGTTCCATATCCTTCAAGCAAGTCATCATGCAGATAAGGAATGAAGATATCTGACTTGGAGATCTGACCTTCTAAATAGGCAAAGTAAATCAGAAGCTATGAAGATCTCCTGCAATCATTCCCTGGATTGTGTCTTGATTTCTAATACTTCATGGATCACAGTTTGAGAAGAACTGAGCTAGCTTAACATGAAAGCTGTCATCTAAAGAAAAACATAATCCATGAGCCCACTTGCTGAATTTCACACATGATTAGAGGGGTTATCCCCAGGCATCAAAGCCAATTCCCAGTCGTTTTACAGAACCCTTTTAGTAAACAGGTTCCAATTCCTCATATTAATTTGTAGCTTTGAAGAATATTTTGCCTGAGAAAATGGCATCTCCCTTCTGGATAAACCAGTACAACATTCTTGCTCAACACAACAGGTTCTCACTCCACCCAGCTCCAAAGACTGAAATGACACCTGGTTGCATTGAGCTCTTTCAAAGCAATGGTCCTTTGGACCTCTCCAAACGGATGAATGGTCAGCCACTGTAATCATCTAAACATAACACAGAGGCAGCATGAAAACTGTGAGCTTGCCTTATCCTGAATATGGTGCAATAGGCAGAGGGGTCATAAAAGGTTAAAGGCAAATTTCACTTGCTAGGATGTGCTTTCTCATGCTGAAGAAACACCACTACAAGCAATCTCAGAGACAAACCTTAGGAGAGAAAATGCCAGTTATTAAGCAGTATCCCCAGGAGCACAGGAAAAACCCTCCTTGCTCAGGTGAGATTCACTTCTCATTCTGAAATAAAAAAGAAAACAGCAGCAGTAGAAGAGAGACCATCAATTGAAGCAGATACTACAAAAATAGTCCTGAAGGCAGAGAGGAAGAGCAATGGTGGTGTAACCTAAGACCTGAAAGGATACCAGGGATAGAAGAGCTGTAACATTATAGTAGAAAGTGGTAAAGAGCAGGCAGCATCCATACTAGCAGAAGAATGACACAATTTTACAAGTGTAAGAGAAGCTGAAGTGAGATAGATTTAGCTGCAAGTACCCAAAAGAAAGGAAAAAAGTCATTGAAAGCAGCAAGATACAGCCATTAAAAAGAGGCATATTTTCTTCCTCAGAAAGATGTTCTGAGGTGTAGAAGATGAAGGAACTGAACCAGAAGAAGGAAATAAACATGCAGTGGAAAAGCAGGACCACACCTGCACAGGCAGCCACTTCAGGGAATTGTTCACGTTCTTCTTTTTCTCCAAATAATCATAACAATCACATTCATGATGTGAAGCATGAGTTCATAATTACTATCCAGCAACTCACATAAAGGAATATGTGACAGCTAGGAGAACCTCCAAGCTGTATTTTAGCAACACATGCACTTAAGTTTTCTAGCCTTTATCAAACTTCATTTGCAAATGACTCTGACTTTCATTCCTTTGAAAGACAGGGAAGTGGAAGCATGAGGAGCAGGAATAAAACTGACTCAAAGTCAGAAGTTTTAGAGTAAAGACAAGGAAAAAAAGATAGATTACCTAAGTCCAAAATCTACAGAACTTACATAAACCTAATAAGAGAATCAATAAAGAGTAGAATACAAAGATGAAAAAGTGTGATCCTTAAGATACTGTTATTCCTTTTTCCTGCTCCCAAATGCACATCATTTGTATCCATGCTGTATTTGTATGCCTAACTGTGAGCACAAACATGCACAGACTCATGTGTGGTTTCTTTGGTAAACACGCAGACAATATATAAAAATACTGTGGCATACAGGATGTGACAATGGTTCTAGGTGAAACCAAACCAGAATTTAATTATTATTTAATGAGTGACAGCTATGAATACATGAAAAGGCAATCTTACCCCAGATACGAGAAACATCATTTTTTAAAAACTGATGTTCCAAAAATTGACTGAGTGTAACTGCAATTATTTTTTAAGATACATTCTAATGCATTAACTTAAACCCAGAAAACTGTTTAAACCATCTGCCCCAGCTTCAGATTTTTGTTTTGTTTTGCCTTTTGTTTCTTTGTTTGTTTTTTTGCTTAAAAATCAGCATATAATGCTTTAGCTATTATGCATTTTTCCCAATTTGGGCTTTCAGACTGTTTTTTCTATGTTTGGAATTCATCCTTTCTTATGGATGACTCTATTCATGACCAACTGATATTTTCAGAAAACAATGCTTTAAGATTGACAGTTCTCCAAGCCTTACTTATAACCAACAACTTTTAGGACTCTGTGAATAAAGTTAAATAACTTTTTTTATTTATATTTGTAGCTAGGAATATCAGAATATTTGTTTTCTAATATAAAGCTACTCTTGGAAAACAAATACTTTGTGACCACATTTCCAAATTTAAGCAATGCAAATGGATAAACAAGATCATTTTCAGACTGATAGAAGTCAAGCAAAGAACTCCAGGGCAAAATTAGCCAGCTGAAATAGCTGGAATTTCTTTTAGTCTGTTCTGCTGAAGTGGAAAACACTGATTTTTCCAAATCACAACTTATTATGAAAACATATGACTTTAGCAGAACTTCAGGCTGGCCCAGGATGGGATCTGCAACAGTGAGTGACAGTTCTCCACATACATGATTCAGTGTATCACCTTTCTGGAGCTGATAAAATCCATCTCAAGTCCCTGCTCTGTCATGTCACAGAATCACGGAATAAGCTGAGTTGGAAGGGACCCACAAGGATCATTGAGTCCAACTCTTGACCCTGCAAAGGACACCCCAAGAGCCACACTCTGTGCCTGTAACCATTGTCCAAGCAAGCACTCCTTGAACTCTGTCAGGTTGCTGCTGAGACCTGGGGAGCCTGTTCCAGTGCCCTCTGGGTAAAGAACCTTTTCCTGATATCCAACTTAAACCTCTCCTGACACAACTTCAGGCCATTCCCTCAGGTCCTGTCACTGGTCACCACAGAGAAAAGATCAGTGCCTGCCCCTTCTCTCCCCCTCACAAGGAAGTTGTATCTGCAGTGAGGTCTCCCCTCAGTCTCCTCCAGGCTGAACAGACCAAGTGACCTCAGCCGCTCCTCATACTGCTTCCACCCCAGACCCTTCACCATCTTCTTTCCCTCCTTTGAAAGCTTTCTAAGAATAATAGTTTTCTAATAATTTAATGTCTTTTCTATTGTCTTGAGGTGATTTTATGACTATTCTGTATTTCCCTATCATCTGCTTTATGCCCAGAAATGGGTCCCATAGCTTTAAGCTGCATCCAGGCGAGCAGGGGAGAAAAGCCATGCGAATTCTTCAGCGTGGTTTGTGTTCAAGGACTCACACACACTCCCCCGCGGTCTCACCACTGCAGAGCTGAGGGAGCACCTTCCTGCTTTTAGCTAGCCTGTTAGCTGAGGCAAGAAATTTTCCCAGGACTGCATACTGAAATCCTCTGGAACTGCTTCTTCTTCTGGAGCTGTTCTGCCTAGCTGTGATCTGAGAACCAGATCACTGAATCCCATGGACCAGCAGGGAGGCTGCAGGGACGCTGCATCTTGGCCTCGCACTTCAGGAGGGGCCAAGCCAGCTACAGAGGGAACTCTAAACCCACCAGCTTTCTCTGCAGCGAGGAGGTTTAATATTTTAACAGTTATTCATTTTTAACAATATTTTAAGTTATTCATTTTTTCTGCGTGCCCTGCACGCACTTTGTTTGTTAAATAAATAGGTTTTTTTCACTTTCCTTCAAGAAATTCCTTTCATATCAGTGGGGAAGGGAGTGCTGAAACTTGCCTTCTGTGGAGGAGATATTCGTTCTAGAGCATTTCCCCCTAAACTTGTCTCAAACCGAGACACCTGTATGGCAGTGACCAAAAATGTACACTATATTCAAAGTGGTGCTGCACCACTGTGGAGAATAGCTCCCTTTTTCTGGGGCAGACATGCTATTTTGTATTAAGTCTCTTTGCCACAATAACTTAAAATATATATTTGAAAGTCTCAGAGGATCAGAGCTAGAGCTAGGGTTTGAATATCTTTTTCCCAGGCAGTAAGCTGGATAACCCACTGCCAAACTATGGCTCGCAAGAAGTAGGCATCCAGTCTATGCTAGTCCCCTTGTCTCCTTCTGGCATCACCTGCAACAAAAGCAAGCACTCCTAAGCGTTCAGCAGTGCCACCTAAAAAAGCTGACTGAAAGTGCTAGCTTACTTGAGAAGAGATGCCTCATTTAGCTAATGATAGCTCAGATTAATTTTATCCTTGACTTTCTATATTCTGAAGAAAGTGACACAAAATCCTTTCTGGAGGTTCAGAAGGCTGTGGATTTTTTCTTCTTCATCTTCCTCTTGTCACGTATCACCTCATTTTCCAGCAGCAGTAAATGCACAGAAAGGCTTAGCACACCAAAAAGTGCAACTCGGTGCCTCTTGGTCTTCAGCACCCATCATATTGCTCTATGAGATGTAAATATGTGACCTTATTTTGAAAGGAAAATCCTTCCTAGCTGCTTTTCAGCTCCATCACTTATGCATTATAGACTTTCTACTCAATTGCAGCATAATCTCATAGGAATTTATTATGCATCCTGTATATAAAACAGTATGTACCCTCTACAGAGAACATCAAAAGGTAGTTAATAGAGATGTTAAATTATTATTGGTTGAAAGCAGCCGATGCCCTAGAGTAATCAGATTCTCTCTTTCTCTCTCTCGCTTCATATACTATATATAATATATACAATTAATAGTGCACATATATCAGTCTCCGAATAGATCTCTATAAAGTCTGCTCAAATGTTAGAGGAACTGATGTATTAAACATGTGGAACCAAGCAAAGATGTCACAATAAGGCACACTACAAGTACCAGCAAAAGTGTTGATGGATAAGGCAAAGGAGAAACTGTGAGTGCCAAGGAAAAAAAAAAAAAGCTTTATGTTATTTCCTGCTGTCACCATTTATTTGTAGGGGAAGATGGTCAAGGTGCTGCTGACTGGAGTGAATAAATGTAGTGGTATTTATTAATGGTCAGGAGAAAATGTTAAATGCTTACACTGAGCTAATTACTTATTGCCAAAGATCAGGAAAAAGTGTAATTTGGAACTTACTACACAATTGTTAGATTAACTGAGATGAGATTGAATTAGAATTGAATAGAATATTCTCTGGGATAAATCTCTGAAATAGGAACCAGGAAATTTTTTGAATGCTATGGGTATATTATGAACTGTTGTCTAAGTTCATTCATCCCGATTTATGATGTCGTCCTCAGAGTCTAATCTCTCCTTTTAGAGAGTTGACTCTTTCCATGTGTTTATCCAAAACACAGCAACATCTCAAACAAGGCCAGTAACTTAAAATAACACTCAAATCAGTAGTAAGTATCACTAGTAGCAATCAGAGCAACTGGTGAAATCCAAATACAGATTTATAAGTGTTTCTTTAACAGGTAATTGAAAATTTCAGAATAAAATTAGGTTAATTGAAATTTTAAGATGTAGGACAGTGGAAAAGAAGATAGTGGTTTGACTAAATGATGTTAGAGATTTCCAACCTCAATTATTTGTGATTCAACAATAACATCATAAATACATATATTCCAGTATATGCTTAAGGTGGAGAAAATACTGCAACCCACTGAAATTTAGGTATCTAGCTCCTCTAATCATGCACTGGTCTATAGCATGATGTACATTTGCCTGGGGTTTTGCACTGTTCCATTCTAAATTATCTGTGTCTATCTCACAGCTGAAGGCTCATCCCATGTAAATCACATTGCTGTCATGAAGAAACACCCTAGCAAGAAGAAAAATGTCTCGGAAAAGATTTCCTACCTGTTTCACTCACGAGTTCCAGAAGGGAACCCAAAGAGCAAGCTTGGGCTCAAGTAATATGTTTGTGTTAACAAGGCCTGCCATGGGATTCTGTGATAAACAACCAGACACTGTTCTTACACTGAGACTTGAAGTGGAAAAGGGATGCTTGAAGGCTACCATCTTAGCTGGAAAAGTGGCTGACTTTCAGGGAGAAGATCTCTGAAATGCCCTCCTAAAAATCTCTTTTCTAACATTGAATGTGCTGCGAACCGCACTGTGAAGGCCTGGCAGACCTAGCAGTAAGAACATGTTTTTCTTAATATCTGGGGGAAATTCCAAATCCTCAAAAGCTCTTTCAACAGGCCTGAAGAAGGAAAAGGGAGTGAAAATCTGGGGAAACTCATCCTTCCCTGTTTTACCCACAGGCTGGGTATGATTATTAATGGACTCTCAGAGGCAAGGGCAGGAGAACAGCACAGAATACACATCCTAAATGACCCTCATTGCACTTGGTTTTATCATGTCATAAGCTGATATTCCATGGTACAGCAACAAAGCAATCCTGATCCCTCTTCCTGCTCTCAGGAAGGTCATCTCAGGAGCACATATTCCATGTATGGGACTATATCCAGGGATAGGTACCTCACCACACAAACAGAGCAAGCAACTCTGTGACCAGTGGTTTTGTACCTAACACAACAAATACTCAGATCAAATTTCTTTCTGCTCTGGGCACATCAGTTGTTATCTCAAACTTTTGTGCCCCTCATGGGGTGTCAGTGTAGACTGTCATGGTTTAGGAATGGTGTTCTCCAATTTAATACTCCCACTAAAATCACGCTGCCACACACTCCCTCTCCTCCTCCACTTGGAAGCAGATATGGCAAAGATCATGGGCAGAGGTAAGAAGAATTTACTGGAAACAGCAATGAGATAAGAAAACCAACAGTAACAGAAACAATATTAATAACAAGAGGTGTAAGACAAAGAACTGATTTACACGGAAAGCCCATGACAATTAGAAAATGCAACTTGGATCTTCCCTGCCACAATTCCTCCTGACTGGAAGGAACACTACTCTCCTTGGAAGTGAGATTACCATTCCCATTCCCCCTCTCCTGGCAAGGACAAGTGGTGGTATCAAGTAACAGTGGTGGCCTGGCCATGTCCCCTCCTGACTACTGCAAAAAGTTAACCCTGTCCTGGCAGAAACCAGGATATCAAAGCACAAATTTAACACTAGAAGATGAACTAACAATGCCTCAAAACACACCTAATGCCTGCTCTTTATAAGAAAGTCTAGCAACAAAAGTTCACCTCTGATTTGGGCTGAACGTCTCATTTCAAACCATATTAATAAGCCATGTTGAAGAGTGATAAAAGGTGGATTGATCTCATCTAGCTAAAGACATACAAAACAAATATCTACATTTGTCTGCAAAAAAAGAAATGGGTATGAAACGAAACATACTTAGTAAAAGTTTATCTTCCAGTATAAGATAGTCCGTAAGGTTAAACAATAAACTCAGCTGCAGATAACTACCTTGCAAACCTCTAAATGAATCCTGTATGCTGTATCAAATGAGACTTTTTTCAAATGCCTTGGTCCAAAAGCATCTGAATTCTGTTTCATTGGTGAGAGTTCCGCCTACCTTCATTTTGTGTGATACTAATTTAAAAGACAAAATAAAAACAACTCTTGAAGATCTGAGAATTGCTAAAAATTCTGAGTCGTATTAGAGTTCTGTTTGTTGTGTTTTTTCTCTTGTATATGTAACATATGTTTGGTGTCTTTAAACACAATTACTTTTGTATAATAAAAGTGTTGATTTGATGATGCAACACTTTCTGCAAGTGTGTTTAAGACAGTTTATGTTTTCATAAGTTGTAATGAAACTCAATTATGTATGTGTAATAAGGCTCTTGATTGTTACACTTCTACTTTTCTGTATAATGAAGCCAGCAATTAGAATTTGGCTGCTCTATGGCATAGGAAAACACACTTGTTTTGTAGACAAAAGATCTTAATGAGCATCTCTAAAAAAAAAGTGTTCCAAAAAAAAAAGGTCAATAACTCAAACGTATAATCAGATTTCTTAACAAAAAGGATTTGCTTCCTGAAAATATAATAACTTCAATGGGTAAACAATTGAGATTACAAAAATAAACTCATTCCTATGGTTAGAGAAATTAATCAGAAAATATTTCATCAATAAAGTTATTGCCTTTACATTGTTGACTTACACGTTAGTGCAGGTAAATGCACACAGCTTGTATAGTAATAAGCCCTAATCACACTTATAAGCATCAGTCTTTTGCTTTGGGCCAGAAGTGTGCTTCTAAAGCAAATTTCCCAATTGTCTTTATTTACCATGCATTTGTTTGCCTTCTGTGGCAGTCCTGGAGCATGGATACTATTCCTTTTAGGTTAAATTAGACCAGAGGATATATTCCTGGAGATCTTCAGAGGCATTACTCCTGCAGTCTGTGGGTTCAGACTACAACTACAACTGACTCAGAGCAAACACTCTTGAAGTGTCTGTGCTGTGGCCATCAGGTTCTAAACACCATCTGTTTTGCCTACACAGATTTCTTTCATTCACCTTACAAGACATCATAGATAAAGATAATATCTCATCAAGGAGCTGATTTATGATTTTCTAGTAACTCTCCCCAGTAGATGTTCATTTTGAAATCTCAGCCTTTTAGTATAGGGCTATGGAGTCAAACTGAGTCCAAACCAACCTGTTGCAACCACAGCTTTCTTATACCATATGTCATCCCTGTGCCCATTTATCAAGTTTCACTCAATTCTGATGACTGGCACAGAGCAAGCGAGGCTGGGAAAAGATACTTTTCATCTTGGAGTGCAGGGGATGAGACAAGAGAAGAGGTAGGACTCACTGAGTGTAATTATAGTTATTTCAATCTGATAAACAAACACTAATCCAATTGTCTTAGACTTTTGTACAGTCAAGTAGAGAAATAAGCAATTTTAGGATATGAAATGGACTGCAACCAAATAATTTCTCTTTCTTTCCATGAGGGAGTATAGGCGACCTGCACTGATGGAAATCTCATGTTTAACCCCCATGAATGATGTCCAAATTGTCTGATCATTAGCAAAGCAGAAAAAAGCCACAAGGATTGTCATCTTCTGGTGAAAGAAAGGGAACCCTAAATTGAGAAGCCAGACAGGTAAGTGTCCAGTTGAAAGACTGAAAGCTGAAACAGTCAGTGGCAAATCTTCTTTTGACTTTAAAGGAACTCATGTTTTACTACTAAAATTAACACAGAAAGTAAGAGTAAAATGCTGTCATTCCACATCATTGTGGTATCATAGTCACACACTGCAGTCAATGTGACTTCAAATGAACCTACAACAACAGTCTCAAGGGTTTTTACACACTCATTTGGATCCACTCACAGCAGTTCATAAAGCCAGGCATTTTACAGGTGGAATACCTGCCAAAAATCTACTTTAAAATGGTTTTGTTCCTTAAAAAAAAAAAACTAAGCAAAACCAAAAAACCCACAAACAAACAAACAAACAAAAACAAACAACAAAAAACCCTCAACAAACATCAGGGTTTTTATTAGATTGCTCTGATGTCCATACTTTTCAGGAAAAAAAAAATGTAATCAATATATTGTAAATGCATTGCACTACAGCTTAATTTTCCGTGAAAACCAACTTTTTTTAGAGTTTAATGAAAATATCAATAGAAATATACCCTGGCTTAGGTTTGTCTTTGGGGCTTTTTTGATTCTGTGAAATGCAAATTACTTCCAAATCCTGAATTAACTGATTTAAAATAATTTCCCCTATTTTTAAGTAGTTTTATAATTGTGCTTGCATTTAATTATGGTCCAAGAGGAACAAGATTTCTAATTATACTATTTTTCTTAAAAACATTGCTGAAACCACTCTTTTTCTGTAAATGCCAATTGCTTTGATCTTCCCTTTTTTTTTTTTCAAATCACACTACAGTGCCTGACATAGCCATCCAGGGTGGGTGTGTGACATCACATTCTGTCTCCTTTGTGCTTGATAAAAGACCAAAAATAGTACAAAGGAAACCCCAAAGCTTGGAAATTGTGAATGTATTTATTGTTACTTTTCAGGTTTTACAAACATGCAGGTGAGACTACACTGAGTACCACACTGATATTGGTAAAGCATGGAGAAGGAGGCAGAGGTGAGGCAGAATGTGTAGAAGATAAGGCTTTTTCACCCTGTGTTGCCAAAAAATTTGTGGCAGCGTAAGTCAGACCTCAGGGAACTCCACAAAACAAGATGTTACCGTACCAAAGGCAGGTAGCCCTAGATAGCTTAGGCTATCAGGGAAGCCTAGATGTGAATCTTATGGATCTCATGTACCAAAACCACGCTCTAGGGCCAGGGTGAGTGTCTGGGGTATTATTACTTGAACTGACCAAATAAACCTGATCATGACTGCATGTGCGCAGCAACTGACCCATCATATGGCAGTGTCATCACAGCCTTAAACACGTGTTTGGGCTTGGGTAAATTTAATTTGGTCCAATCCAAAAGATATTTTGGAAGCATAAGCATGTGTTAAACTGCTTAATCCCTTTACACACATCCACACACATGAAGAACATGGATTTCCTTGCTGTGGCTTTTACATGATGAACATACAACATTATGATCTGGTTTTAGGTACAGTGTGTGACTGCCCTGCTCTTTCACAACTAAATGCAAGAAACATATTTTAGATGTTGTTGGTTTGTTTCTCTTGCTTCATCTTCTTTTCTTTTTTTTTTTTCTTCCCTGCCATCTGGGTTTCTACAATTAGAGATGGGATTCATCTCAACTAACCTTCACTGTCTGAAAGGTGAATGGCCTAAAATAATCACCTAGGGTCTCTCTGCAGTCAGCAGAGAAAAACAGACAACTCCAAGTAGTGATTTGTCCCAACTTAAGCCAGATGTCTGACACAGACAGGACAAATCAGTCTCTGAGGTACCCATTCCTCTCTACTGAATATAAAAAGGGTCCAGTTATCTGCCTTAGACCAAGTATGTAATTTTTATACAATAACAGTAAGTGAAATAAATCCTGTCCTCAGCATCTTATAATGCATATTATGCTTTACAGAGAGTACTTACGTGAAAAGGATTTCTTATATAGGGACTGTCTTCAAAAGGAAAGCTAACATTTAATAATAGGGAAAATGGAACAGTTAATGCAGAGATTTGGAATTAAATGGCAAGATGAATTGTCAATGACTACAAGACTTTGTTTGACTCAGCAATACAATTACACAGCTATAGATTATTATGGTTAAATACTTTACACCTGGAAACATATTTGTCATCAAAAAAATTCCATTTTCCATTTCCTTGCACTTAGCCAATTAGATATATAATGACAGCAACATACATTATAAATTTTGCATGCAGATTCTCATTAAAGAAACATCTTAACAATATATTTTAAAGAAATTGCATACGTACTTTGTAAAAGTAATACTTTCAAAAGACAGTTTGAAGTTAAGTCACACGAAAAAATAAAGTAATTACACTTTTTCATACTGGAAGAGACATGGTCAAGTAAGACTTTCTATGAAAAATTATTCCTTTTAAAAATTACTCTCTATTTCTGAGAAACAGCTTCTGAAGTATTGTGATAATAAATTACTCTTCAGAGCAGTGTCTGTTTTAAAAAAGGCCTTCTAAATGTACAATACATGAATGCACAAGATATTCAAATTACACTTCATGCCAAGAGAATATTACCAAGTCACAAACTTAAGTACTCAAAAATTAGTACTTTTTTTTTTTTTTTTTTAATTTGAAAAAGCTTAACATAACCTAAATAATTTTCTAATTAAAAAAAACACTCAGTCCTGAATGGCAGAGTTTGTACCTGTTACATCAGTACATAAACTGATCCATCAGGTAATAACACAGTTAAAAGTCAAAATGTTCATCACATCTTCTCTTAATAGAAGAACTACTCCCTTATAATAAGAAGGATTTAGAGTGTATATAGGGGAAGAGTAGGAGGAAGAAGAGGCTGAAGGAAAAGATAATGGGTTTGTACTCCTCTCAAAGAGCTGTCATTGAAACATTAACTCTGACCCTTTCCTTCTTAAGTGTCTGTCATGGAGGAGTTTTTGCATTGATTTAAAATAAAAAGCATAAGTCTACTACACCAATTTATATATCTACATGATCTAAATGTGTTTCCGCCCACTGAGTGTATGGAAGTCCTGAACTGGCCACCTCATATATAAACCTCAGTGTTTTGCGAGATGAATCGAACTCTCTCTCCTGGCACTAATGATATTCGGATGGTTCATTAATGGTACCAAAGGACTAAGTCACTGCAGTGAACTGAGGGTTATAAAAGTCTGCAGATGCTTCCAGTGCTGAGAGCCAGTCAGAGGAAGGTTTACAAACTCTCCCCAATACATGGACATGTTTGATTGTCCATTCGCAACTAACTACTTCAAATAAGACACCAGATGCCTTGAACAGCTATCAGCAGAAGCTTCCTTTCTGTGAGGTATAAAAATGAAATGAACAGCTGGGGTAAGTTTCTGTTTAATGAAACATTTTACATTTTTTTAAGTATCCTTCCCCAGTCATACACATAAATTTCCCTCCTATCTCATCTAGAAAATGGGCAAATTTTTCCCAATCCTATATGTCCCTAGCATGGCACTTCAGAAGTTAAATAATGATACTCTCCAATAAGTAAGTGAATGGATAAACAAATTTCCAAATCTTATTATAACAAGTGGTTGCACCATTACATAAAGGCCAAATGCTTCTTAAGGAATAATTTCAGGTAAAACTGTGTCATATCATATGTATTTTACCTTTTCCTCCATTATCCAGCATTATAGAGAAGCTCTTCTCTTTCCTAATGCCTTGATTTTCAGGGCATGATAAAGTGGCAAAATGTGCGTGTCTATATTTTGTGGGATTTTTAAGTCAATTCAAGATGTCTACGTGCTTGTATCCGAATCAGTGTCAGGCATGTGCTTCAGAGCCATTGGCATCAATAAGAGCTGAGTTCTTATTGAAGTAGGAGGCTCTGAAGCACATACCTGTGTGTTTGGCGAATCAATGACTTGTGGGCACCCAGCCCTGCCCCAGAGGTGCTGGATATTTCACCTCCTATAGATCCAAGTGGGAGCAGAATGGTAATCTACCTTTCTGCATGAAGATGTTGAAAAGGATGTTCTACTTTTCAGAGGCCTGTTAAACCCCTGTGAATCATAACTCTGTCACCCTCTGAAACTATTGTTCCTTCAGACATCTGCCAGTTTGTGGCAACTGAATTTAGACTGTGTATGCATTTTTCTCATGGTCCCGTGACCTGTAAAATATATGTGATGGAACCATCAAGAACACAAAGCCTCAGGAGATTCTGCATGCCTGTGTGTACTATGGGCATTTATTGCCTGTGTATATGTGTGAGCACATTTTTATGTATGTCTGTGTTTCAGTGTTCTCTAGTACCTTCCTTCTCAGGCTTTTTAAATTAGTATCTGATTTTCAAGTGCACTGAATTTATTGAAAAGAATTGCTGAAGAAGAAAGCTGGAAAAATAATGCTCAGAACACTAACAGCAGAAATTACCTCGTCTCACTTAAGGATATAATGGCCACAGGGAGAAATCCTCAGTAATTATTTCAGACTAATATTAGTGTTTAAAAGTTAGTACTTTAATGGAAATGTTTGATCCTGATGAAGCACAGAAATTGGCTGTGTCTTTAAAGTTGCCTTGCTCACACACCTCACATGCAGACAGTAACAGGCAGCATAATCCTCTCTGGGCCTTCAGATACAAAACAAATCATTATAGTTTTCCCATGTATGCCAAGGTTAAACAAACACCTGTAATGCTCAGTAACTTCAGCTCCTTCGTACACTGCATTAGTGGCAGCTTTCCTTAAGGATTTGACTAAGCATATGTCTACCCAGCAAAATGGAGACGATTTCAGAACAGATTGCCTTTAGCCTGCTTGATACAGGTAAAGATAATAGCAATGGCACGTTGACACAGGCTGGGAAAACTCATATGCACCCACCAAAGCCCCTGAGTAAATATCCAGGCTCCCAATCCTCACAAATGGACAGGATGCCAATCAGCAAGGACTGACAGCTCACAACTGACACAGGTTAGGGAAAAGCAGTCTAGGAAGTCCTGGTTACAGAACTACAGACTGAGTCAGGACAGAGTGATTCAGCAGCTTTGACACTGACTTCCCCTTGTTCCTCAGTTTACCCATTTGATCACTTCATATTTCCTCTTTCTTTCATCTGACCTATTTTGTGGACTGCAGGCACCCCAGGGCAGTGGCTGCCTCTTGGTGCAGAGTCATATCCCCTTCACAGCAATCATTAATAGGTCAGATTTAACTTAGAAGTTAATGGTAAAGGCTGATATATTTATTGCCAATACAGTCTATAAGCCTTTTTTGCTACACAAGGGCTGCTACCATGTTATCTATTTGTATTATTTTCTTTTCTTTGCGATATCCAACGACCCTTGAATCATCCAGGTATACTATCCCACAATAGGTCTGACTAGGGGCTAAAAATAATCAGCAGATCTTGCCTGAAATGTCTCTTCTCACATTCAAACCAACATCAAACTTTTTGTTCATTTCCAGGAGTTACTATTTTAGAGTCACTGCCCTTTTCTTTGTATTCAGATCTTCCACCGTATACCTTTTAGTCACCTGTAGCCAATTTTAACACCTACTCCAAACTGCCCTGCAGAGTTATCTGTTGCAAGGCTGGCAGAAAACATGAGTATGAAGTACAATCTTTTTTTCTTATCACTGGGGGAAGATTTTTACATTGAATTTTGTATATTCACTGATTATTTTAATTTTTTTTTCCCCCCTTAACAGAAAATTATTTGGGGAAAGGTGCAAAAAGAGGACTCCTACACAAATAAAAACTAAACTGCAATTCCTTGCTTACCTATTGGAGTAGGGTCCTTATGGGATACTGTTCATCAGAGTACAAAGGAGCTAGCATTCTATAAAGAAAGAGTCACAACACAATTGTTGTACCAGGTATTTACTTTAAAAGAATAGATTCAGCTCCAGTGACTTCATTAAAGCAATTATCATTTACATCTCCTAAAGGTCTGTTGCCCCCAGGGAGACTGCCCTGTTTATTATCAAACGGTGTCTTTCAGTCTCCCTTTCAGTTTTCTGGCCAGCAAAGATCAGCCTGCAGAGTTTATCTCCATTTTATTTACCTTGGTTCTGATAATGTTGCCTAATTTAATGATGGAGTTGTTAAATTTTCCTGATTGGGCTGTGTCTTCCCCTGATTTAGTGACGCCCTTCTTGAGTGCAGTTGTTGCACACTTTGCTGATTGAGATGCATAATTTAATTTAATAAATGGAGAGAGTTTACTATCATTTTTGCATATTTTATTATTAGGGAAGATTCACAGTTTTGAGCGCTGGTTTATTCATTCCCCTTATTTATTTATTTTTGGCAAAACCAGCTGCACAGACAACACTTGTTCAGCTGCAAAGCTCCGCTGACCAAGCTCTACAATTCAGGAACTGAACTTTTGAATCTTTTCCTTATTAAGGTGCATATTCTAGCAGCAGAAATTCCAGATGCTTTTTGCTTCAGCAGCCAGGGCTTATATGCTAAGCTGTTGACAAATCTGTTGGGGATATCATTTGTTTTAAGATCACTAAAGTGCATTTTCTATAGTTTCAGCTATGGTTTTAGATTCTTTGATAAAGCAAATAAAGATGCAATCAGTTTCTTTGTAAATCTTCCTGTTTTGCATATAGTAAGTGGCACAAGCTTTCCATAACCAGCAGCTTCAATCTTTGGGGAAGCATTTATCCTACTATTTGAAAGAAAACCTAAGCATTTTGCTATCTTAGATTCTGAAGACACAGCAGGTTGGAAATACTGTAATTCCTGTTCAGTTTATTTTGCATAATATATTGGGGGAAAAACAAGCTTGAAACTGGACTGGCAAATGCAGAATGTAATAGCTATATAAACAGTGATAATAGATGGCTCAATCAGCAAAGAATGCAGCGTGATTATGTATAAAATTTCATCCACTAAAGTTCACAGCGTGATCAGGAAAGGAGGCAGCCAATCAACAGAGCATAGAGCTCTACTGGGAATGAATATGTTTTGAAAACTCAGCTACCCAGAATATTCAACGGGATCAGCAAAGTTCTAAAAGGGGGCATTTTAAGATAATAATGGATATGGCATTATTAGTCAGTAGAATGACAACTCCTTAGCATGCCTGTTTCCAGTAGCGTGTTCAAAAGAATTTAAGTATTATGTACCTGGGAATACAAGTTAATGTTGAGCACGTCAGTCATGGTGAGAGCTGTTGGCAGGACTGGTATAAAAATCTGCTACTATTACACGCTGAAGAATTCACTTCATTACATCCCTACTGTGTCTTAACTCTGTTCATATTTGCAAAGGCTGCCATCTTGACTAGCACCCTGAGAAACAAGTGAAGAACTAAAAAAAGGCATATATGAGGTCTATTCTTTTCTCTGTGAAGAAATAACAAGTTTATCGTCCTTGAGGAAAGGGCACTCAGAAAAATTGCTAGCAGTTATCTGTATGTTACACAAGGTGCATCGGTCCCACTGAATGCTCAAAGCCTTGTCTGGCTCACAAAGCACATTTGTCACAGCATGAAAATTTCCATCCAGCCTCTAGTGTACATAGTTTGTTCAGAATATACTCCCATATGAACTGGAGATGAACTGTTGGGACTACCTACATAGATGTCAACTTGGATGTCTGCCCGAAAATCCTAAGAAACAGAGAGTCTGGAAATTCATTCCACATGGGCCAGTCACTGACCACTGCAATCATGGTTTTAACATACCATGAGATTGAAAATCTCATTCTTTTCTAGGTTTCTAAGACCCCTACCATTTCCTCTTTCTCTTTTTAATGTAAAAAGTAGGTACTCTAAATAAGTTTCTGAGTACCCCAGGAAACTGCTAGTCAGTGCCATCAGGTCTTAATCTGGCAGAACAGCTTCACACAGTCAAGCAGGGTGATGCAACTTCAGTAGATATACAGAATCAGCTGCTGTTGAGGGCCCAGCATTCACACTATATATCTTTTAGGGCTTTTTTTAGTTTATAGTAGCCTTAGAGTGGTCCCATAAACCCAAGATGCAGGAGAACATCAGATATTTGATTAAAGTTCATCACTGACATCAGTTTTTTCCATACAAGATCCTGTTCAGACACTCCAAATTCACTTTGTGCAGGATGTAATAATTGAGAAAGGTCCAGAAGGTCACTTCAGAAATACAGTCCTGATCCAAACTGAATTGTCAGGGTAGACAATACCCTGACCCAAGTCAGGTCCTCAGGCTTTTCAGTCAGCTAGAGCATTTCTCTCCATAATTCTGCAAGTTTCCAAAATATAAATGTCCTGGGCTGACATATTCAAGGAGACCAGTACAAGCTCTGTTCCCCATGGCTGGGGAGCAATCTTGTTGAAAGAGGTCTGGGGGATCTGGTGGAAAACAAGCTAAATATGCGTCAGCAGTGTGCCACTGCAGCAAAAAAAGGCAGATAAAATCCTTGGTTGCATCTGCAGGTCTGTTACTAAAAGAGACAGAGAGGTATCATCCCATTCCACTCTGACCCTTTAAGGCTGCACCTGATCCAGCTTTGGTTGTTACAGCTCAAAAAAGTTGTGGACAGACAAGAGAGAGTCCAAAGGAGAGCCACAAAGATGATCAAAATGACTGGACAAGCTGCCCTGTGAGAAAAGAGTGAAAGAGTTAGGTCTTTTCAGCCTGGAAAAGAGCAGGCTCAGGGGCAACTTCATCACTGTGTTACTTAACCTAAAGAATAGCTACAAAGAGGACACTCTTCATGAGGAGTCACATGGAGAAGACAAGCAGCAATGGGAACAAGTTCACCTTGGTATAGTTTCACCTTCACATAAGTTTTTCACAGTAAACCATTCAGAACAACCCTCTCATCACTGAAGGCTTTCAAGCTGCAATAGGACAGAATGCTAAATAATCTTATCTAGGCTCCCTTTCACACTGAAGATGGAATTGGATCATCTCTGGAGGTCCCTTCCAACCTGGGCAGCTCTGTGCTTCCATGATTCTATGATTCTATGTGCATGCATGTATACATATGTGAATATGGATATGACATACATTACCTTCCCTTAAAAAAGAAACATTAATATATATGCTACTTTATATCCCTTTCCACAGCCACCCTCACGTTACTGCCAAACTGATACTGAAAAGGGCTGACTCTCATGCAGGCAGCACCAAAGAAGCCCAACACTTGCTGTAGTAATAGACTGTTATGCATCACAAGATATGGAGCCTGAGGCGAGAATTACTGGCTAAAATTCCATGACAGGCGCTATGCAAGAGGTCAGAGCACATAATCATAATGTTCCCTTCCAGCCATAAAATCTATTAATCTAAGGATTTCATTCTACTGGGTATTGTGCACAATTTGCTACAACAAATACTGAATTCAATTCACCCAGGTCACACAGGAAAACAGTTGTTTTTAAGATTACACTTAGAAAGAATTTGCACGTGGTATCAGCTAAGTTCATGTACTAAAGAAAGGACCACAGCAATCTTTTATCACCTTTTGCTTGGATCAGCACACTTTTTAAATCTCTGAGAAATTCTAGTGACTTCAAAGGCTTGATGTTTTAAAAAGAAGAGTCACTTGTTAAGCAAATAAATGTAAATTGAACCTCTCAGGTTGTTTTGTTTCCTTTTGTTTTGTTTTTGTTTGGCTTTTGTTGTTTTGTTTTTTACTTCCGCATTGATGAAAGGTCTGATAAAAGGTAAGACTCCTTTCATCCCATTATTTTTTCACAATACATTTGGCTACATTGAATTTAGTACTGAAAAAGAGTTGAATTTTAAAATTATCCCCATACAATATGAATAAAACATATGCTAATTGGATTAAGAACTGTCTAACTATAAGGTCTCAAAATGCAGTACTTAATGTTGTATGATCCCAGGATTTAGGAGGGAGCTGTTTCTAATGTGGCTTAGTAATTGGTGCAGCATTATTCAATATTTTCATCAATAAGTAAATAAGAAATCACTACAGCTAAAATCTGCAGTTGGCACAGAGATTGACAGGCTGGTAAGTAAGGATGGGAACAGGAAAAACCATCTGGCTGTCTCATAAAATGGCAGCCATAGAAATAGAAGATTCACTGTAACATGATTATACCTAGAAAAAGAAGGTAAAAAATGTCTTTGTCTTCTTTAGAAAGAAGGCCCTGAACACTTTGCAAAACAGAAACAAAGTATTAGTGAAACTGGACTTGTTGCACAGTCAACAACTCTATATTATCAACACTGTTTTCTGCACAAATTCAAAATGCAGCCACTTCAGGTGCTATGAAGAAAATTAACTTCACCCCAGCAAAACCAGCACAGAAGCTGCTGACATAAAGCAATGGGCAAAGAAGTCTTAAAAATAATCATAATGTTTCAAACACATTCTTAATGAAGGATTAAAATAAATCAATTTGCTTAATTTTCTGTAAAGAAAGGAGTTGACTGGATTACAACACAGGTAGGACAAGGTAGGATATGTAGTGTAATCTTATGCAATATGACAGAACAAGCAAGAATGATTGGACACATTCAAACTGGCAGACAATCAAATTCTTAGGAAGGCACAACTTTTTAATAGCAGGGGTCACAAACGATTGGAAAAAATTACCCAATAAGTAATAGATTCCCTGTGTTTTGATGTCTTCAGAAGTAGCATGGATGCCTTTTGGGAAGGAATGTAATCAAATACTTTGAATTCAATACTGAATAACTCTGTGACATTTAATAAATTGCGATATGGAACTATCCACAGTAAGAGTGAATGTGAGTGTCCCTTCTGGCTTTATCATCTCCGCATGTATTATTTTGTATTATAATGGATGTCCCACAGGATTGTTGGCTGGAATCCTACTCTCTTTTTTATGATAGAAGGACATACTGCAGACTAACTTAAAAATAATAATAACGATAAAAGGAATTTAAGTCCTAGTATTTCTTTTATTTCCACTTTCTGCATCCCCATCCTTCACAGCCATAATGGGACACATCTAGGTGTGTGTTACCACAAGATAACTCTCATCTTGGGTCATTGAAGGCACTCCTCTTTGCCTTGTGTTTCACACTTCCCCAAAGGTATATGTTATCTCAGTATAACACATGCCTTGTCGTGTCTTATTTCTCATCTTCAGAAGAGACCTTGAAATTAAATAAATAAGTCACCAAACAGTATGGGAGGAATTGAAGGGTATTTTTCCCCCAGTGTTTCCTTCTGTTTGTGTGCGCATAGGGGTGTGTGTGTGTAGGCGTTTTGGATTTCTTCAGGGGAGAGGAAGGAAGAGAGAAATGTCTGGAAGAAAGAAAGAATTAAGAATTGAAAGAAGCACAGAGATTAAAAAAAAAAAAGTGTTGAAACAGCCCTGCAGCTTTGTTACATAGCAACAACATAGGTTTGTGATAATAGGTTCTGATGAAAGAGTCCCAAGAAAATTATTAACATGTTTGCACATGTACACAAAGTAACAAAAACATTCTAAGATAATAAAACATACATAAAGAAAGGGGGGAAAAAAGAACAAGTAAGCAAAGTCATAACAACTGGCACCTGCGTAGAAAACCAGTGCATATAAAACCTGGAAACAGGAGAAAATAGAGATTTCACAATCAGCACAATTAGGAAATACAAGCAGAAAACACTAGTCCCACATACTCACAGAATGTGTTCTTTTCGCTTCTTTCCACATGCTGTGTTCCAGTTGTGATGATAAGACAGACTGGCCCATACAGGTGAGTAAGGAGTAACAGGGAGGTACTGCAGTGACACATGGAACACTTTTACATGGCTGAAAAAATGAAGGCCAGAAGTATGCCGGCAACTCATTTCTTCACAGTCCTCACTTCTTAACCTCATTGAAGATGGTTTCAGTTGTCCTGATAAGCAAAGAAAATGGCAGAAATTATTGCTATGTAGGAAGTAAATATCTATCCAAATACCTAATTGCTTTTGAAAATACCAGCACTGTTTTCACAGTTGGTTTTTTTGCTTGTTTTTTTTTCTTCCTTGACTTAGCCACTAAAAGACTCAAGTCAGTAAATCAGGCTCTCCATACCACAAGCCTCATCAGCACCCACCAAAACAGCGTGATGAGGAGAGCCTTGGGCTGCTGTTGGTTGTGTCAGCTCCAGAGTTGGGACTAATCTGGATGTATGAACATATGTCTGCATTCAAACTGCAAAACTGAGCAGTAGAACATGTGGATTGGGATTCAAAACCACACTGACAGAGCTATCTTGTTCCTGGATTCAGTTGCGCATCTGCGCAAATTCCCAGGATGCACAATGTACAGAAATCCATCTGGGGGAGCATACTGGTTTTACTCTGAATGAACAGTAGCACCAGCTACTAGACTCTTGGGAATTAAAAAAACTGAGTTGTCATAGAGAGGTGGAAGCTGCCATTTATGTCCTATCAAGAAGTGCAATCAAATTTGAAAGACCAGGAGCTGGACCTCTAAGTGCACAGTACTACTCTAGTCTTCAGACTGGCAAACACAAAACCAGCCCCATGTTTATGAAGCAGCCTGCCTTGGGTTGGAAGGGTGCTTAAAATCCAGCTAGTATCTCAGCTGGACTTTGCTCCAATTTGGAGCAAAGCCTTTTGTTTTGTTTAATGTTGGTGAAATGCCTAGAGCAAGGCAGTCCTGCCCCATTCCTTGACCACTGGTGATAACTTACATACATCTCTTTAAACCAGTCTACTCAGAAACTATGTCTTCTCTTTTGCAGAGCAAACAGGTGACCATGATAAAGAAAGAAGGGCTAGTCTTTTGCTTGAAAGACCAACTTCCATCGCAGTGAAGAAACTCTCTCTTCCCTGCTTCATCGGAGAGCAAATGACACACAGGTGTCAGGGTCCTGAGCCATCCTTACTGTCCCTGACCAGCCTCCCTGGGTGCCATAAAGAGAGCAATCCATGTCACTTCTAAAAGGTCAGTGCACGACAAAAGCCATGAACAACCACTTGCCTCCTGAGTTTCCAACCCTACTGCTTACATCACTCATTGTGACCTGCTACACTGATTTCATGCAGGATTTAGGTCAGCAGAGGTACTGTTTTCCCTCAGAAGACTCACCACATCCTCATCCAACCTTTTCTTCAACCTCCTGTGGCATATCCTCCCCAGACTCTGCTAAAACAAACGTTGGTGTGGCCACACTGGGAATTGAGTCAAGGTGATTTTTTGGTCCAGGGTATGCAAACAAAATACATATATTTCATCTAACAGATCTGTCTGTCCATAGAGATATAAGAATTTTTTTCTTCAGTGCTAAAGAGGGGGAGACAAGGAAGAAGGAAAGAAAGGCTTTGAAGAGTGTGTCTGCTTTTTTTCCACATCAATATTGTCCTGACAGAAGGATAAATTATACACGAATCTGCAGCTTAAGCCAGCCCTGGTGTCCACACAGTGAACAGCAGAATCATGTGTGACCAAACACAGAACCATGTTCTTACAGGCCAGCTGTGCATCTGTCAGAGCTGTGGTCAACAAAAATTTTGCTGAAGGCATGGGGGAAAACATAATCATATTTGTCAGCTAGGTCCCCAGAAAAACAGGACAGCAAATGGCTGCATTGGATGCAATATTTGGAAGTAGAAAGCAATAATGGATAATGAGAGACAGTGCAAAGCATACTAGAGGTAAGAAGGTGCCTTTCCACACATCTCTGCTGGCTTTTGACTGTGAACAAGCACATCCCCTGCGCATTAACTGCTCTTTTCCAACTAGCACATAGCTGCACAGATCAGCTCACAGATGTGTTCATTTTCTGGATCTTGGCTGCAAGTACAGCACTTCTGGGTACGAATCATCTGGTTCCTGCAGATGAGGAGATCACATGCCAGGGCCGTAGAGGAAAATACCACCCATTTCAGGTTCTTCACAAGTTGCCGTAAGAGCAAGAACTAGAGGTGCAGAATAAAAAAAAAATAGATTTTGCAGTCTGGGAGATTTCCTAGCATTGGTGGGAAAGCACTTGCTTCAGGCCATTGTAGACCAATAAACAGTTCATTTTTTCATTGTTCTAATTAATTTAATTAAGTTAACTTCCAAGGTGTGTTAAGAAGCAATGCCTTGGGTGATTAACTGTTCCCATATCAAGGTGTTTTCACAAACACATTTACCTTGATTAGTGTACACATTATTATGTAATTAAATACCTCACACAGAGGAATTTATTAGTGCCTCCTTGTCTCCTAACAAATAAAGCAGCCCTTGAAATTCTCTCTGAAAAGAGCTCTCCTAAGCTAGGTGAGAAGGACAAGCAAAAATGTGTGGAGAGAAAGATAATCATGGATTCATCATGCAAGGAGGTCCCTTATTGTCTCAGCAAGGCTCTGCATCTCTGTTTTTGCAAGGACTGTGAATGTCTGCCTGGGTTTCCTGAAGACTTTCTGGCTAATTAACCCACTTTTTACAAATCTAATGTGAGTTTCTTCGGCCAGCAGAATCATCGGTGCCCCAGTTCTCTGGAACAAATTTTTTATTCAAACCTTAATTTAACTAAAAGGAAAACCTCAGCATAAAGCATTTACTTGAGAGCATTTCAAATCTGAAAAAAAAATATTACAAAGGAAACTTAAACAGTGTTTAAGAGCTCTTCCTATGGAGCTTAGTCAAAGGAGTGAAGTGGGCCAGTTTCACTGAGAGTTTGCTTCTTCTTTCTATCATTTGTAGCCTACAATCACTTCAGCCACAGTTCTAGACTTAAAAATGTGCTTAAATATTTTGTTGAACTGAGGCCAAGGTTACTCCCATTGGCTTCAACAGAGATTAGTGCATGAAGCTGGGATTAGTCTTTGCCCTATCTGCAGGCTGTACCTGCTATTTTATTAGGTGTGACCACAATATTTCAACATTCTCTTCTGGGTTTGTCAGTAGATCATAAATTGCACTCACCATCTGATGAAGCAATAAGATTTGCTTTATGCCTCATTGGTCACTTTCCCAAGCATTAAAGCTTAGAATGAACAAAACTCGGATGGTTCGAAGGTTCGGTTAAGAGATTTGCCCAAACTTTACAAAAACATATTTTAGAACTCTTATGTCTGTAAAATAAATTAGATTTTCATTAAATTCTGGTATTACTAATTATTTATTCCAGGTAAGCAAAGCAGTTGGATGAAAAATTCTTCTAGCCAAGTTAAATATGATCATCAAGTTCCCTGTAGATCAGGAATTTAGTGCTGGAGTAACAAGGTGCAAATTCACTATCATTACCCCAGTTTATCTGTGAGAAGGGAATTTCAGACCTACATCCACAGTCCACATAATTTTCCCAAGCTATGAAAGTCCCTCTTGAGCTAAATTTTGAATGTTAAGTTGCTGCCATTATACTCCTCAGATGAATTTCATCTAGCGTGAATACAATCTCTAGTTTTCTATCCTTCCCCCCTAAAAAAAAAAAAAAATCTATCTCCTCTTCAGTGTATCTTACTCTGAGAAATTACAACAAAGTCTGGGCTCTTTCAAGCGCTTAAATGCTCCAATTGAGTGTTACTGATTTCAGTCATTACCCATAATTCCTTTAAAGAATAAATAAAAAATGTTAAAAAATAAATTTAAAATATTTAAATATTTTCTATTTTGTGGAAAATAAAAAAAAAAAAAATGTAGGAAATAAGGAACAGGATTAGACAGCTGGCCAACTAATCCAGTCAGGAGAGGAAAGAACGTTTTGGATGACTGCCTTTTTAAGGAAGGTTTACCTTGCTTAGTGCTTGCAGCAGTGTTGGAAATTTCAAGACCTCTGATCCCCTGAGCATCCCCTTACAGAACCCACTTATAAAGCCATGAGTTTGCCAGCCTTGGTTACACAATACCTCAAATATGGGCACTGTCATTTCATGACCTAATGCCAGCTGTGCCTGAGAGAAGTCATCCATCCATCCATCCATCCTCTACATCCCTTTCCTGACCTCGTTCCAGGTTCAGCACATTGGTGGTCACAGAGTGAATCTCATCAGTTTGCTTCTCTGACCAAAAATCAAACATTTAGGGTTTTTCTTTTTTTTTCCCCCACATCATTTTCAGCCAGGACATTGCACTGCATCACTCCATGGTTGCATGATTTCTGGAACTCACGTAAGGTAATAGCAGAAGATCACAGTCAGGAGCTGGGGATGGTTGAGATCACCCTTTTAGCCTGTAGCACAATGTTAGATCAGGTCAGGCCAAGTGGAAAGAGAAATGTAACCTCCTGAATCTCTGTGCATCGGTGACTGGGACTGGCTTTTGAGTTTATTCTCCTACTCCCCTCAGCATGGCAGGAACACTGTAAAAAGTTGTGCATTTTCTGGAAAAGTGCTCTCCCCAGCAGATTTTTAGTACCAGCTCTGCTTCTAATAAGTAAAATTTGATGCAGATTTCTAAGCTCCAAATACCAGCTTTCAAGACTTCAAGTCCCAAATTACAATAAGAACCTATACAGAAGAGAACACTATAAATGCACTGCACTCTTTCACATATAATTAGCTAATTGCATATACTGGTGCTTGGAAGCTGGCTTTTTTCTAGTCCCTGTCTAGGACTAAGAATAATATAAAGGAAAATAAAGGAAGAAGTAAACAAACCCACTTTTTTCCCTTGTCCTATGAGTACAGCAACTATGTTCCTGAGCAGTGCTCCAAATTCTTGGAATTCAGTGTGCTTACTTATTTTGATATTTTTCAGGACACTGTGCCCTAGGGAAAGTAAAAAAAAAGTCAAATCTTAATGCTAGTGCATAAGCTTTAAGCATTTAGGGCCCAGCTTTCATTCTATGGTAAGTATAGGTCCTGGCTCACAATGGTGTTGTAGTCCAGACCAATGCCTCTGAGTTGTCATTGGAATACAAATAATAAGGCTTACTGATTAACCTACCTGCTGACAGGCATAAAAAGCCTGACTGAGTTAAAAGCACTCAAAAGCTTTTAACAGCCCTCCTTGTGTGTCTACCATTCCCCTTCCTCAAATCACATGCACAAAAGGCAATAGAGGAACCTACAGGATCTTGTTTTCCATTCAGTTCTTAAAGTACCACCAGGAAAAAAACAAGTATTAAGGTCCTCTAATATACAGCCATCACAACCCTTTTTAGAGAGGATGAATTAGGTGACATTTTCTGGGAATCTGGAAAATACTTCTGAATGCCAAGAGAATCAATGTTGAAATAAGAACAAATACAATCCCTACAAATGGGACAAGAGCTATCAGGTCTGTGGCAGTGAGAGAGAATTATGTTTGCCTGGGGCCAGCTCCTCAGGGAGTGAAGATTGATTCTTTATGATTGATGACTCGGCACTTGAATGCCAAGTCATCAATTCCCTGTGTTCATGGCATTGACTGCATCAAGATAACTTTTCCCTCGTGCCTAAGCATGGATATGGTCCTTGCCTAGAGTGCAGCCTCAGAGGGCTTAGGTACAGAACCTGAGTCACTTGCTTTAAATAAGAGACAGACAAAATCTCCAGTTGCCTGGCTGCAAGAAATAGACAGCACTGAAAAATGAAGTGGAGACTGTGCATGGAAGACTTGGCCACCCCTTTACTGTAGCAGGTCCAGATTATGTACCCTAAATTGAATGGGTTTGCATTATTCAATTATGTACTCTGAAATGCAAAATAAATATTTTTTGTTTTGTTGGCTGTTGATTCAAGCCTTTGTCTGGGAGAACTCAACACTCATTCCACTGCAACACTGTAAGCTGTGCACCTCATAACATAGAGGAAAGTGGCAACCAGAAATACGTACCTTTATCTGTACGAGGGAGTGTTGGAAAATGCACCTGTCCTATGGGTCTTGACAGCTATTGACAAATATGCACAAAACAGCTACCCACTGATAGAGGAGGAACTGTGATTTCACTGTCAAAAAAACATCTTAAAAAGAAACACCATGAAAAAACACAGTTCATGTTTGGAAGAAAGTCCATTCCTTGTCTCATTTGTTCTGTCCCTAAAGTCCAAGCAAATAAATCAAGTTTCCTAAGTAAAATTTAGACAGTCTTGACTAACTATCCTCTTTCAATTGCCACAGTGCTTTAAAGGACAGCTCCAGCTGCCTTAATTTAGAATTTCCCCATCAGGGGAGGATCCATAGCTGATACAAAGGCCCCCCAGGCTGGGGGCCATGTCCGTGGTGTAGAAAGGAGGAGGAAGTCGAGCAGGACTGCGATATCTCTCAGCTGAATTCAGGCTGACAGAAATGTTCAATCAGTGTATGTTAGAGAAACTGTGCAGCTGCTCCTTTACAGCCTTCAGAATGTTTAAGCCTCGAGAAGCCACTAGCAGAGCAGGGGAGGAATTCTGCTGTAAAGTCACCCTTCTGTCCCACTCCAAGAGGAACCATCCCACTTTTTTCTTTATTTTTTCCTCCTTTTGTCTTTTACTTGGCTACCTTTAATCCTGAAAAAACATAATGCTGTTTTCACTAGGTGTACGAAAAAGGTTTGGGTTTTTTTTTCATTCATTTGTTTGTTTGGTCTGGTTTTCTTGGTTTGGTTGATTTTTTTTTAATAACTCCGTTTGCAGAACTCAGACTTTGAAAACATTCTTTCCAAGTTCAGATTGAGTTTCAAAAATAATAACATGAAAAAATAGGAAAATATCCTTAGTCAGAACTTTCTTCCATCCCTTTTCACTTTTAACTTCTAGGAAGACTGATGTGTGATGTCTTTAAAGAAAGTGTTAAAAATTTTGCAAGCAGTAATTAGAAACTTCAAAGCTTCACAAATCTTCCTAGTAAGGTTTTTACTTTGCTCCAAAACAAAGCAAAATTTAAGCAGAAAAACGAATTCTCACTTCCACTTCCCACAACCAAAATGCCCAGTGTCTCAAGCCAGTCAAAAAAGCAGACAAGCAGTAACAATAATAAAGAAATAAAGTGTAGATTCCATCTCTAGCCATGTGTAAGAACATGCTTCCTTCATTCCTTCACGTTTACTAACAATCTATGATCACTATTGCTTAATGTTTATCTAGTGATTCCTCATCCTTGATTAAGACTTAATAATGCTGATGTCAAAACCAGTTATGAGGGAGTATTTGTAATACCAGCTTATTAATGCTTTGGGACATACAATATTACAATCATCCTTTTAATCACATCACATTGCATTTGCCCTATTCAGAAGCATGGAGTTGTTTCACACCTCCCGCTAGAATCTTTTTGACTCAGAGGTTATGTGCCATATGCTAAAGGATCTATGTCTAGAAATAGATGTGAGCTATTTCCAGCCTTCCCTCAAGCCCAGGCTGTTGGATTTCTACTCCTGTCTTATAACTATATAATGTGTTGTACATTTAAGTTGCTTTCAAACTTGTTTTTAAGTGGCAAGTACTTGAGGATGAAAGGCTGAGAGTTACATAGTGTATTTCCCTCTACAGAGGAATAAAAGTGGCGATACCTTTTGAAGGTTGTGAAAGAGCTGTTAATGATTTTCCATTAACTTTTGATGTAATGATAGAAGGGAAAAAATATAGTATTATACTAAGAAGAGATGACCTCTCTCACACAAACTGCAGCCAGACAACCAAATCTACAGTCATCTGTAGCCTGGCCATTTATACTAAACAATTCCAGTCCAATTCCTTGTGAAATATTCTAATTCCATTTTCTCTGGGTTGGGCCTTTGCTGCCAATAAATCACCATAGATATTTTTACTTGAATTGCGCTTTTCTACAGAGACTCTAAAAGACTTTGAGATCCCTTCTGCACGAATGTGATTTTTATCTTATATGCACATAACGTTGATGTTACACATCCGGACTTGTGTTTGTTAAAGTGAGCCATGTACACAGCAAGCTTTTTACAAGTAGACTGAAATACAGAGGTGTAGATATGCACACGAACACGCACACAGCTATTTCAGCTCACAGAAAGTTCAGTTCCTTTGTTGGTCTGTAAGTATCCAGAAGTTTGGGCACAAGTCTTGATCATGTACAAAGTGTTGATTATAAAGTCCTAACACTGCATTGTCAGGAGAGGAAGGAGGCAAAGCTTCACTCTGTGCTTGGCTGACATTTTTATATACTTTCACAAAACAGATGTGGTTGGCCTGAGGTAGACTTGATGCTTTAGGCTGACAGGACTTTCTGTTTGACTCTGTATATGGAAGATCTAAGGAAAAGGTCATCCTGAAAAAAAGCAATGTGTCCACAAGTGACCTCAGTGTATGCACAGATGCTCCCAGCTTCACTTTTGTAACGGTTTTAGTAAAAGTCACTAAGAGTCTTTGTCAATTTGTTGACAATTTTAATTACAAGAAGACTTGATTATAACTACTTTGCAGACTATTCAGTATTTCTCTTCATTAACATCTTATCAGCAGTATAATTGCAGGCTGGAGTGAACTCACAATGCCTTTTACCTTCTTCGAAGCTTCATTCAAAATGTGAAGACAACTTCCAACTCAGTCCTGTGAAGCTAAAGGAGATACACTCCTTCAAACATTTAATCAATCTGAGTTAAAGCAACAAAACCTGAGCAAGTACCTTTTGAACTACCAAGATCATACAAGAATCATACTCATGAAAGCAGTGCACTGACTTAAAGAATAAGAATTTTACCAGCACTTTAGCAACTGTATTTGCAACTAGAAAAGGGACTAAGTTATCTGTTCCCTAGAAGATGACACAATTCAAAATTTTTGTGTTTCAAAAAAAAAATTCTGTTTGTTCAACAGGGAACGAGGACATAGCCTCAAGCTGCCAGGGCAGGTTCAGGTTGGACACAGGAAGGATCTCTGCACTGACATTGTGGTCAGGCATTAGAGAAGGATGCCAAGGAAGGTGGTGCAGTCACCATCCCTGGAAGTGTTCAATAAACAATCGGACATGGTTTCAAAACAAAAAAAAAGTTAATTTTCTTTTCTGAAAACCTACAATAGTAATACAAATCTAAAAAAAAAAAAAAAAAATCTGTGGGTCAGTCAACTCCTTTTATTCCTTCCATTTATGGCAAATTGCTCCACTCCTAATGACTATATGTATTACCATTTTGTCCTTGCAGCATACACATCTTGTTCTTTAATACTACATTGGAGGCTACCAAGCCTCCATTGTTCTGAGCACATAGGACAGCTCTGAGTCTCACAGTTCTTCTCTGACAACTGTGATGGTGAGTGACAGCATAACCTTGCAGTCCTGGTCTGTAATCACCATGGTGGAAACACTTGCTTTCCCAGTGTCTGGAGGTGCCTGAAGGATGTGTTTCTTTAGTTTCTATCAGCCGCAGGAAAGGGAGAGAACAAAACCAGTGGACCTCCCATCACAGCTTCCCTGAGAAGAGGTGCAGACCCGCTCTGATGTGTACCCAGATGCTGTATCAAGAGTTGACCCTGCTTGACTAGCAGAGAGATGCTGTGATGACAACAATTTAACAACAAATAGTGAAGTTATGGCCTATGACTTTTCTATTCAAATGTAAAGAACAGACAGAGACAAGCAACACTCTCCCCTATCCCTCATTGTTTCAACCACTTTGTCTACCAAGATCTGCTATTCCTCTAGCAAGAAGTCAGATTATGACTCAGGATATTTATTTATCATGTATTAATTAAGTATATGCCTACATAACTGCACTTAAGGTCACTTCTTAGCAATTTAATTACAAAAGAAAGTTAATCACATTTAGGCAGGCTCTCCCAAGATTTTTTTTTTTTTTTACTTCAATCATTTTCCTCTGTGTTCAAAATTAATTAGTGCTAGCTAAAAAAAAAAAAAGTTACTAGATTGACACCACAGAGACTGTTACTCTTCCTCTATTCATTGAACAGTCAGAGTGCAAGCAAAACAAATTTTATCACCCAGGTGTTCTTTTTTTCTTCAATGTTCTTTAGAACATTACCTTTAGAAGTTTGTGTATAAATATATATTTTATATATATGAATTTTGAGGCCACCAGATATTATAATGCTCACCCACACTGCTCCAAGATTCAAGAATATGAATACCTAAATTCAGCTCCTCCTCCTAACAAATCATGAAACACGTTGAAAATTGTGAGACTGTGCTGACACACACGTTCCTAGTTTTCTCTGGGTGATTTATTCTTATTTTTCTTGAGGAATCTTCTCATGCCATGTTCATAGACCTAATTCTGTAGCCACAGACACACAAATTACTTGGGAAAAGACAGGCATATAACCAGACATTTTCCAAAACACATACCTTCAGAAAGCAGGTGTTTAAAGAGAAAAAATTATAATGAGAAATGAAATGAAACCATGGGAGTTCACAGTCAATTTGCAGAGTACAGCTACAGGAACTTCACCCAGTAATTCATGTACAGCACCCAATAAACATGCCTCCTAAGACAAATGCCTTATCCTGACTGAACAGCACGTTTGCCCACAGATAAATCCACAGGAACCTGTAGCCCTGATTCACATCCATGTGGGCTGGGAGTGTCAGACCTTCCAGATCACTGCCATTTTTCACAGCTACTGGGACTGTTACTGAGGGTGCCAGTCCACAAAAGTTAGAGTTTTGTTTCTGTTTGGGATGCCTTCCCCTCTAGAAGGATAGACACACGCAGCTGCTTTTCAGGTTAGTGCAGCTTTTAAAGAGGAAATTTCCCAGCAAGGTAGCTCTGTTTTATATATCTTGCATATTAATTTGCAGATGTTTGAATCAGGCTTTTTTTTTTTTTTCCCTTGGATAAGAAGGATGTAAAATATTAGAGAAAATCCATTTATAAACTCTTCTTCTCCTCCTCCCTGGAGAGCTGCTCTAAGTCTTTTCCTCCACTACAGAGCAGTGTGCGTGAAGGTGACAAAACACCACTTTTAAGTCTGCCCTCCAGGGTCCTTTTGTCCTCCATGTTCAAACAATAAAAATACAGAAGGAGAAGAAAAAAAGAGGAAAAGCAAAGACGAATAAGAAGAAAAACCCAACAAAACAAACAAACCGGTGCACTTAGAAAACAGTTTCTAAAAAGCCTTTAAATTGTATGAGGAGCTTCTGTTTCAGATAAGCTGTTTTGACACAAATGCACTGCAAAGTCACTGATACCTTTTAAAGAGAAATCTTCCCACCTTTCTTAAGTAGATAAATTGCTCTGGTCAATATTATACCACTTGACAATTATTTGAGTAACAAAATAACTGACCAACATCCAGATTTATATTTTCCATAGTGCAGTTACCCGACCAGTTGTTAGTTTCCTCTTAGATAATAACAATATCATGAATAACCTTAATAAATATTCCACACAGTGATGTCAGTTCTGAATAAAACAGCAAAGAAAAAAAAATTAAAGGAAGGACAAAATACCCCAGCTGCTACCAAGTCTCGAGCTATGACTGTGTGCTCTGCATTTGAAACTTCATCAAAAAGCAACAGGCACAGATCTGGGGGGGGGATGGGGGGGCAAAAGGGAAAAGATATATAAGCTATAAGAAATATCAAAGGACACCTTTGTTGGTGGAATATTTTTCATTATATCTTGACATTACAGAAGGCAGGATGGTGATCAGTAAAAATGAGTACAAGTATGAAACAAATAGAAAAGTCAATGAACACATAGAATGCATCAGGTATATTCAATAGATCATCAGCAAAGGAAATCAGCCCAGATTATTTTCAACTCTCTGACAGTCCATTTATGTATATATCTATTTATCCAAACATTATTCAACCAGAACAGGAAGGTCAAGAAGCCCAAGAGATCTAAAAGGAAATCTGATGAATATACAGGGAGGTGATAGTCAGTGAGTGTCAGCAGTAGTGGACAGAGACCTGCCCTGTCCACCTGGACCGGAGAACAGATTGGTCGCTTTATATCCTTTTGTTTCTCTTTTCCATGGTACATGCAAGATCTTGAGAAATGCCTGGAAACACTAAACTCATTTTGCTTTAGAGATACAAATACCTACGTCCACATCAGTATGTAACATCCAGTCACTGCTAGCAATAATGAGTTTCTTAGACTGTAGGCCCTTAAATGATCAAAAATACCATTAAATATAGAATTAACAAAAGGGATAACAGTGATTTCCGGAATGTCTCAAAAATTGTTTTAAGGGAGAATGAAAAAGTTAAGTTTGCAACTTGTGGGAAAGCAGATGGGAAAAGAAGTCTGTGTGCTAAATGAAAGTACTCAGATCCCCACACTAAATGTTGATTCTTTTTTCAAGTTAACTATTTCAAGTTGTGAAATGTTTCATTAGAAATCTTCCTGTTTATCCTGTTTTTGTATTTGTGCCACAGACATAACAAATGGAGTAGGGTCTTAACCAGCAAAAAAAAAAAAAAAGGTGAATAAAGTCTCCTGAGAATAGCCATTCATTTCTGAAAGCCATTCATAATGATGAATCTCTGTGAAATGCACTGGAAGGGGAAAATTGCTCATCTAACCTCCACATTCTTGTTGGTAGTGACAATGAAGAGTTAATAGAGAAAATTGAAATTCATGGAGAACTTAAAAGTCTTTTCAAGATTCCTCAAATGTTTGCTACATTTCTTTGAGTTAGTCTTTGCCTTCCTACACAACTGGTAGAAAGAGAAAAGAAAGGTGCTTATCTTGTTTTCTAAAGACAAAGAATATGTTCTGTCCTTATGAATGATGAGAACATATATAAGTATAATCTGCAGTCCTTGTTATATAAATTCAGGTTAGTGATAAGGTAGCACTTATGTCTTACTGAAGTGTCTTTGTCTATTTCTCTTTTGCCCTTATTGACTACTCCTTATGGTGGGCTAGAATTTTCTTTTACAGATTTCCTGGGTCAGTTAAATCCATATTTCCTGCACTGGAGTTAAGAACCGTTTCAAACGTTCTCCATGTCCTCTTCTTCCCTCGTACTTGACAACTCTTGCCTGGAAAGCCTTCATTTCCTTGATTCCCTGCTGGTATCTGAGATGGAGAAGAACAACATGACCTCAGGGACCATCAGTCAGCCCTGGTTAAAGCTGCAGCCCTGACATGACAGGCCTGGATGGTTTTTTTTCTTTTTTTTTTCCCTCTTAGTTTACCAGGCTGACTATGATTCAATATTTTCTGCCTATGGTTCATCCTTGTCCTCCTGCCACACAAGGGAGCTTTTACTATTCATCTATCTCTAAAAAAGTACTTGCAAACAGAAAAAGCATCACAATGCACATGACCTAAAGAACGCCAAACCACGGTGTGACTATGCTCTCCAAGCACTCTAACCAGAGACATTTGTAACGGGGTGGGGTAATTCTTACAGATTTCAACACCAAAGATCCAGCTACCCTCCAGCCTGAGATGGAGGTGTCTTCATCAGATGGAGAAAAACAAGCTGCCACTTGATTTGATGAGGGCTACAGAATACCTGCTGCACAACGGGAAATCCTAGCAAATGTCACAGTTCAAAGCCAGTCTTTGAGGAAACAAACAGGTTAAACAAAACAATTTGATAAATAATGAAAAATTGTTTTCTTTAAAAAGCTTCCCAAGTATATTTAGCTAAGATATTATTAATAATTTAATCATCTCCCTCCTGACTCAGATCAGTTGGAGAGTCTGACACCTCCAGACAAAAAACAGTATCACTTTATCTTTAAACAAACAGCCTCCATAACATGGATACCAATTTTTGCTCTTTCACTTCCTGTCAATGAGTAGTGACAAATTTATATATTTTTTTAATTTCTAGTTTACTCCAGCTTCAGTCTAGTGGCTTGTACCATTTTATTCCAATATCCCAAGACCTCCTTAGCTGACTCAAGAGTGATGTCTGTAAAAAGAAGCTTCACTGATCATATCTGGACTGTGTGAGAATGAAATATGAAACAAACTACTCTATGCCTTTGCCAACACATGGACACACAGCACAGCAGACCTCGCTCAGGAGAGAGAAAAGAATTTAACAAGAGTAAATGCAGGCATCAGTGGTCTCTTTAGAGATAAGGGTCCACATTGCATATGCAAAGGTCTTGCAGAGGCAGTCTGTGTTCCCAGGGGTTATCAGCGTGCCTCTCTGGCTATCACCCAAAGTTGCAACTTGGTTGTGGCTCACAGAAGGTACGAAATATGAATTACTGATCCTTTTGGATTTCTAGATGCAGTTTTCTGTCCTAGTAATACTGGCGAAGAATTTGTGCATATCATCTGCTTGTATTTACATGGTTGTCTTATAGCTCTTTTTTTAATTTATGTTGATTGCTCTTTCTGCCTTCAGACTTCAGACAAGTATCTCTCTAGGAGTGCATTCTGCCCTAAATTAATCCAGGAATTATTCTTGTGGACTTGAAAGTGCTAGGTTAAAGGTTTGACTCAATGATCTTAATGGTCTTTTCTAACCTAAGTGATTCTGTGATTCTGTAATTCTAAGAAGACAGGACAGATTGTGCTTCAGGCAGGTGTTGCAGTGAACCATGGCCAAAGCCAGGGTCAGCCAGATAAAGGGGACCAGAGAGTCCACTGGTTTGATCCTTCCACAGTCCAAAACCCCTGAAATTGCAGAGAGCACCCCAGAGGCCGTGATCCGTGCCTTACCTTTAGCAGCAAGTCTCCCTTCCCCATTTTTCTCACATCTGGCTGCCTTTCCAGAGTGATCTAGGTTCTTCAGCAGCTAATTGGTCTCTGTTACTCCTCCCCACCTACCCCTTCCCCCACTGGCTCTAATCCCTTCTCTCTGCCCCTGTAATACCCCCTAGTTAAAGTATCATTGGTTACCATGTGCTTTCCACGCCTGCTTGTCAGGGTACAAAACTGTCCTGCCAGGCACGTGGCTTGGTCTTTCTCCATGGATTTCTACCCTGGAATAAACCCCTTCCCCACAAAGGAGTCCCTCTGCTTTATCCTACCTCCTTCGCACACACTAGCCATCGGGATGCGAGGCAAACCCGAGCTGGGGATTCGCCCGTTCTCCCGCGTGCTTCGATCGGACTCCATCTGTCCCTGCTAGGGGCAGGCAGAAGATTGCTCAGTGCCCAGGACATTGTGCTAGGCAGCACGGGACCAAAGCGGGGGTGGGGGGAACAGTCAGACAAGTGTGTTGATCAGCAAATAATTTACATATGACTGACTATTTCTTAACCTTTAATTCCTCTATTTTTCTGAACTTTTTCCTTCCTAAATCCTAATTTTTTTTCCTTCCTAAATCACCTAATTCCTAGATATATCCTTGTGGTGGCCAATTGGCCTGTGGCACAAGGGACAGAGAGAGCTCTTGGTAAGACAGTCTCTGGTGCCAGAGACTTACCGGTCAAGGTGAGAGAAAGACGCTTCTCCCAGGATGCTTGTTCTGTTATGTTAAGCTGTCCCAGTTTGGATTCTCTGGTTGGCTGTTGGCCTCTATCCCTCATCACTCCCCCAGAGCTTCCCCATTGGTCCCCGTTCCCTAGTCCCGCCTTTTCCCTGCCCCCGGATAAAACTCTGAGCTTTGGGATCATGTTCATATTTGCGTCTGCAACCTTTGACAGTGTAGATGCAATAAATGCTCCTGGCAGAGCACACACAAATGCTCTTCTCGACTCTTTGCTACCAACTATATTACTGACCCCACAGAGCCAGGCAGAGACAGTAATATATCATAACAGGTGTGGTGCAATCCCAAAGCACTTTTCTTCTCCACTCTTTACCATGTCCCACACTTTTCGTCAGAAGCTTCCTCTTTCATCTGGAAGGTGATCCCAAGAGCTGCTCCTGATGCCTTGTGGTGATGGGTGTCATAACTGTGTAGGGGGGCAAAGGCTTTATTGAACAGCTTGGGTCAGAGGGGCAGATAGGGAATTTATTTGTAGGAAGTCCTTGATTTGGGTCCCTGTCTGGCATTGCACCCTTGTGGTACTCTGGGCTTGTGGGCATGGGTGTTTAATGGGTTTATGGACTCTGTGACAGGCATGGAAGTAGCCTGGCAGTGCACTATTTGAGCTCCCCCACCTGCTGTGTTCTCTATCTGCTACTGTGTGGTGGTCTGAAAATGAGCTTTTGTAAAACCTAACAATAATTGCTAAACTTAAGTTTCTGTAACTGAATTTGTCCCAGCACTGAGTTTACCTCCAGGTGTGGGTAAGATCTGATTTTTTTCCTTCTAATTTTTGAACTCAGGCAACAAGGTTCATTATTCCAGGGATAAAGCAGGAAACAAAACCACCATTTTGGGGCTGGTTTCTTTTTGGTTGGTTTGTTTGTTTGTTTGGGTTTTGGTTTGATTTGGTTTGGTGTTTCTCCTGAATGAAAAGTTGATCTGTTTTGAAAAAGATTAAAAGTCTCCATGCTTTGGTAAAACTGTGGCCAAAATTTGGTGATAACAGAACATTCCCTTCACTGTGATGTATCTTTTTCTAGACAGCAAAGACTTCCCCAATATGGCAAAATCAAATATATTTGAAAATTTCAGTTTGTACAGGTTATGTGGGACTATATTCTTGCTGCTAAATACCTTGATCATTTTCTGTTGGGCATGATCTAGTCTGGACCTAGGATACGTTCATTTTTGTTATCTGAACTATAAAGAAGTTCGTTTTGGATATATTCTCCAAACAGGGAAATGGTCTGTCTTCACTCTACTCTGTTAAAGCACTGTAGAGAAGTAGAAAGTCTCTGGTTGAATTCAGGGTGAACTGGACCCAGAACTGGGTGATACATTTTGTCCAACAGAATGGATGGAATAAACCTGAGCCAACTTTTGAATACCAAGTGGATAGAGTGTTGAAACTAATAGGGCACAGCACCTCTTGAGATAGGTAGGGACCAGGAATTCAGTAGATGAAGATCACTAGACTTAGTGCATGAATGAAAAAAACAAATGACACTATTTACAGGGTTAGGGTTAGGGGTTAGGGTTAGGGCTGGGTTTAGGGTTAGGTTACTCCGGTACTTAAAAGGCCGCTTAATGCAAGGGACGTGGCATTAGATTTTTTACTCAGCCAACATCCCAGTTGGTCTAACTGCTTTAACGCAACTACTGAGGCAATTGGTGGCATAAGAAGAGATGCTTCAAGGCTTTTTCCATAGCCCCATGGCGTGAAATCATCTCTGCATTCTGCTCCATATTAATGGGGAACATATCTTTTTTATCTGTGTCTCATGTTGGCAATTGTCTTCATACTAGGAGTAAATAGTGTAAGCTCTCACAACTTACATGGACCTCCTTTAATGTTTGAAGGGATAGCTGGCCATTCTCCATCTCCACATACAAAAAACATTCCTATTGGTAATTGCAGAGGAATAGAGCTAGGTGCAGATGAAACTACAAAAGTACTATTACACCAAAAGAAGTTGTTCTTGTATACAGGGTTATGTGGAAAAACATCTCTCATCATTGATTGATTAGTGTTTGTAGAATTGAATTCAACACAGAATTTTACTTTTACAGAACCAAGGATTTCTAATTCTTGGGGTCATCAGAGACTTTAGGAAGATAGGGAATCCACTATTCCCATGTATTTACTGGGGTACAGTGTTCCCAAACTTTTGATCCCGCAAAAAATCAAAGCCTCACAAGGCTCTATCAATCTTCTCTGGGATTGGCCAGTTCTCTATTGGAACATTGAAAACAAGTTGAAAATGGATTTTCTGGAGTTGTGGTAGACAAACATAGAGTATCCAACCATGAATCATTAGCTAAAGTCACCCAAACATTGCTCTTAGTTTGATCAACTGGCAAAGCTACACTACTAGACGAAAACAAAACAAATAATGAAAAAAAAAATTAATATTTGATTAAATTTCATGTTTCTGGAAATTTCTCTTGGGAAAAGACTTCCTCTCAAATTTCAATTTTTAAATGAATTTTTAAGAATATTTTTGTATTTTCCCACTTTTGTTTATATTTCAATTAATGATGAGGCACAAAGATATTTTGTGCTTTCTTTAAATAGAAAGATGAGGATTATTTCCCCTAACCCTAATTATAGGTTGCCCTATTATGACCTTAAACCTAACCCTAACCCTTAACCCTAACCCTAACCATAACCTTAACCCTAACTTAACCTTAACCCTAACTTAACCCTAACCCTAACCCTAAATTTAAAAAACTCTTTGTTCAAGGCTGACAGAGACGAGCTCTTCGCGGCAGTTGTCCAGTACTGTCAGTGATGCATTGTCGAGGTGGCAATTTGAACTCTTTGTTCTTCCCCCTTCAGAAGACCTACTGCAGATGGGTTCTCTGATAATCCAGGCAAGGTGTTCAATTGCTTAATGCCCTCTGTCTCCACAGCAGCTATTCCAAAAGCCCACTTGAGTCCCTTTGGGTCTCTGAAATACCCGCTTCGGAGGAAGTCTGTGCCCAAAATGCACAGGGCCTCTGGGCCAGTCACAATGAGATGTTTCTTCCACTCATTTCCAGTCAGGCTCATCTCAGCTTCCACCAGGGTCAAATCTTGTGATCTACATGTTACACCAGAAATAGAAACAGATTCTACCCCCACATGTTGTGATGGGATTATTGTGCACTACGCACCAGTGTCAACCAAGGCATCATATTTTTATGGTTCTGATGTACCAGGCCAACGAATCCACACAGTCCAAAAAACACGGTTTTCCCTGACCTCTACCTGGCTAGAGGCAGGGCCCCTCTATACCTGGTTATCCTTATTTCCCTGGGCATCTTAGAGGTTCCTTAATGGGAATCGGACACATCATCGTCTTTTCCATCATTTCCGGCAGTTTGGCTACAGGTAACTGGAGCTACTTCCTTTTTGGTAGAACTTCCTTTCTGAGACTTGTGCTCCTTCAGTTCACGCACTCGTGCTGCCGGAGCAGAAGTGTGTTGTCCACCCCACCTCCTCATGTTTTCCCCACTTGTCACACAGGAATTTCCACAGCTCACTTCGTGGGATGTACCTTCCCTCTGGGGAACATCCGCATTTGATAGCAGAATCTCTGATCGGTACTGCCGAGATTTGGAGAAGGCTCTCTTTGATCTCCTTCTTAAGTTCCTGGTGATTCTTCCATATTTTATCTTCCAATTTCTGTACACGTTTTTCCATAGCTGCGATTCTTGCGTGTGTTGGGCCATACACGGCATCTGCATATGCTCAAAGCTATAAAAAGTTACAAGGGTGGAGAAGAAATAAAAGAGAGCCCACCCCCCCAAAAAATATACACATATAAGGAAAAAAGCTTCAGGGACATGGAGCATATGAATATACTGTCATTTCTACTTGTGTCTGAATTTGTGGTGGATTCACTGTGGGTCTATTCTTCATGTATATTTTCTCACCCTCAGCTGTCTACTTATTCTCATGCCATACCTGACAAAGAAGGAAGTTGGCATTATTCCTGTTGATTTTGGGGGGTTTTTTTTCAGTTTAATAACCCTACATGGATGTCACAAGAAGGCAAAGGGTGAGAAATTAACTATGGTTCAAGGCCTTAAGAATCTCCGCTTCATTTTGTCCAAAATGGTGGATATATCCTGGTGTTTAGACTGCACTGTGAACCTCAAATAAAATCTCTTTCTCATCTGTTGTAAAAGCACATGTGGAGCTAAAAGGCAAGATACTGACCTGTTTTGGAGATCAGGATTATACCTTGTGTGTGCTGTCAATGAAGATTTGAACTTCTCAGGTGTGGTCACTAATGGCTTCTTCCTCATTTTCTGGTGCCTGGATTCAGGCCCTGGGGTCTGATTTGTGATAGTGTGTGCTGGGTCAGAGCAGTAATGAGAGGAGAGAGGGACTGTGCACTCAGCATGTGAAATGTTACACAAAAAAAGAAAGTTCTGGGTGAGAGAGTTATTCAGTTCACTCAGCTTTAAACACTGAATACATCCCTGTGCCCTCTCATGAGCTGGTGCAAAATTGTTCTCTGGAGAAGACTCTCTCCTTCCATTGATTATTGATGGGATGGGGATACATGGGCTTGATAGCTCTGTGACCAAGCTCTAGTGCAGGCGGCTGGGTGACTGGCACCCTCTTGCTTACAGTGTGGATGTGCTGCAGGAATGATTCAGCTCTTGTTACAGGGACCACCAGACTACCCACAGGGCTGATAATATCTCTCTGCTTGAAGTAGGGTTTAAAGACTAAGTGCTAGATAAGAGTGGGGTCACAGGGATTGGGATGCACCCACAGTGCAGTGGGCTCTACCTAAACTAGTCAAAGTCTCTTTATAGTCAAGAGAGAAAAGTACTTCTCCTTAGGGGGTAATTCATTTCACTCTGAAACACACATTTAAAATGGGTCACCTCTTAAAACACCTCTTTCTTCCCCCTGTTTAGAGGGGGAGCCTGGAGCAGCTAGCTGAGATATAAACATATACGTGTGGGATCTCTGTAAGGAGGTGAGGTGAATCCCGTGGTTGCTAATCAACAGTGGGAAAGCACATATAGGATCATTATGTACAAAATGAGACCTATTCAACCTGAGTGTTGAATGAGGCAGGACACCCATGGAGTGAACAACATGTCTTCATGTAATTAAAAGTGCCTTCATAATTGACAGACACAATGAGAGAAAAGGCAAATATCACTAGCAACCTTATTTCTGATGCTTACCAATGCCTGAGTGTTTGACCTTTTAAATTCCATAAGTAGCATCTAGCTATACGTATATGTGTATGTAAATAATGCAAATATTTTAAATTTTTGTTTAGATTTTTCTCTGCATTTATAATAAACCAGATACTTCACTAATGTAAACAAGGGTAATTCTATTTTCTTCTGTACATTTATGACAGTTTCTCCTAACTGAAGATGTGGCCTGGTTTGTGCTATATGTCTTCTTTTTTTAAGTACCACAGACATATCAAGTGAATCAATATTTCCGCAGTTATGCTGACGCACCTCCATTTATAATTGCTGACAAGATCCAAAACTAAGTGGCAGCCTCCCAGTGAATGAGATAATTTTTCTTTCTCTTTTGCCGAAGCTTGTCTTACCTGTTTCACTTAAAGATAAGTTCATACTGAGTATAGTAAAACCAACTCTCACTGGTATTGGAAAGATTACTGACTACAAACAGTGCAACTTCTGGATGGGAGATATTGTAGTCAATACTAGCTTGAGATGATGGAAAGAAGGAATTTTCTTGCCAAAGGACTAAGAGAGTTGGATACCGTTATGAAAAAACTGTTTGGTACATCTGTCTTGATGAGTTTTAGAAATAAAAACCTGGAAGTTCTTCAAAGCCCCCAAAACTGAAGGAATGTTATTTAATGCTTCCAAGCAGCCCTGGGCAGAAAATAGAGTTTGGCACTTAAATGTTTCCCTGGAGGACATTTTGTGATATATTTTACATGTTATTTCTCAAAGTCATGAATCCCATGGACCTAGGGACAGACTATTCAGTCCCCAGCTGTCATTTGACTACTGCACACAGAGGACTACACAGTACCAATTTACACCACTTTCTGGTTGGCTTCATTTAATATATACTTGCACTCTGGAATGTGACAGGGAATAAGCCTTAGTCTAAAAGAGGGGCACTAACCTGCCCTGTAGCTACACATTGTAGTTTTACAGTCCCACTCTTAATCTTGTCTCTAGAGTTTTTTATAGAAAGAAGGTTACTCATTTCAGCCCAAAGTCCAAAAATTATCATTGCTTAAGGGTGTTCCACAAACAAATTAATGCTCGAGACTTCTTTGAAAGCTTCTGGCCATAGAAAAATAAAAGCTCTAGCAGAATTGGGTCATGCCACTGGTAATAGACACGTCCTGACTTTGTATGGTTGGAACATCTGACAGTGGGTGAAAGAGACAGGGAGAACTGTCTCTCATGACCTAGAGGTGGTTCCCATCAAATGGATAATAACGGGCAATATTGCTATCAACTAGATTAAGTTCTAAGTTAAAGACTAATTCCCACAGAAGCTCCAGTCTTACATTTCTAATCGCAAGGCAGTACTAATCATGGTTGGAGGAACAATTACTCAGCTCGGAGGAACATGGAATGGAAGCAGTATTGGTGGCAAGAGGAGTACTTTACTGTCTCCGATTTTAATAGAGGAGGGGAAGCCAAATCTTTAACAGTACTTGAAATACATTGTCATCCTTCATGGGCAATTCTTGTAGAAAACAGCAGTGAGATCTTGGTGGAAATGCCAAGTAACTTCACTTTGCCTTTTCCCTCATGTGAGACAGAACTTCAGAAAACAAATGTCTTATAATCCTGCCTGACCCTGTTTAACCACTGAGACATTTCAATGAGTTCAGTCTAGAGAGCTTCCTGTTGAAGAATCATATGATTTTGTCCACTGGTATCACTTCTGCTACAACAGGAAATTGCATTCCTCCAAGCATGGCTTTTAAAGGCAATTCAAAGTACTTCTCCTGATCAGAGTCTGTGCTAGTGCAAAATGTAAGGCAAAAACACTCCTAGATCCTTGGTCTAGTGTAAATTAACTTCAAATGGCCAGTTTATTTCTTACAATCAAACTGTCCTTTCAGCATATCCTTGGGCTATACACCAAATAATTACTACAAGCCCTCTATTATAATTAATTTTCTCTTTAAAAAACCCTAAAAAGTTAAAAACAAACAAACAAACAACCCCTCCCACAGAAACAACAAAAAACCTCACAAACAAATAAAACACAAAAGTCCACAAACAAACAAACACAACATAAATACCCCAACCTGTTTTCTTTCCTAGGGATACTTTTTTTCTCACTTCCCCATCAACCTCAACAAAAATAGGTTTTATTGACTTTGATGTGAAGCTCTAGCCCTCTTTAGATTGTCCAAACTTTCTGCTGTGCTGGGAAAAGTGCTGAAACTTAATGAGGAATTCTAAGCTCAGTTTTGCTAAATATGGTGACACCTAGGTCTGTCTTGTTCTGTGAAAGAAAGAATTGGAAAACAGGAAGTGTAGAAGCTTTTGTAAAAGATACCCTAATAGATCTGTGTTTTTCCATCTGAACTCTTTCTTCTCTGATGAATGGTAGATTATTTAGAGGAGGTGTCAAAAAAATCCACAGTAGTAAGGCAGGGAACGAAAAGTTCCCTAACAGCCTTCAGAGTTTAAGTTTAAAAAGGATGGTCTGACCATATGCTCTCCTTTCCACTTTCATTCTTGCCAGAATTGCTGCCAGTGTATATCTGTGGTATCTCATTAATGGAAATGAAAAATGACTAGTTTTGATCCCAGAAAGGTCCAGTAAGGTACAGGGGAAAACCATTCATCTGGTTCAATTAACTCAGGAATTCAAGTTACAGCTTTTGAGTATAAAATCCAAAACTATCCTTTGCTCTGAATATAGAGTCCTCAACAAAGCAGAGTCTGGGTGAGTGAGGACAGGAGAAAATAAGCTTCACACTGCCTGTTTCGAAAGTGACAGGTTAAATCCTCAAAGATGCTGCAACCTACGACTCCCATTGACGTCTCCACAGCAGAAAAGTTACCCTACTAAATGCTTAGTTTCTTCTACTTTTCAGGATTTGGACCTTTCTTTCTAGAGAAATCTGTGTTGGTCATGCTGGCTTGAATTCTACTGAAAGGAAGGAAGGTACTGTTTAAGCTTTGAGGACTGAATGAGAGATGCTTTTTTGTGACTCGGTGCATGCAAAGCAAGAATGATAATAACTGTGAGATGTGAGGATGGGTGTAACGGTGTACAAATGTTATGAAAATGTGATCAGTATACACTCAGATCCCTTTAGTGTGTCTAATTTGTTTATCATATGCATATTTGTAGGTTTTTGGCTACATCCGGTGTAATATGCACTTACCAATAGTTTTGGTTTTGGGGCTTTTTTCCCCATTGGGAGATTTAGCATCAACGGTAGTGTTGGATACATTTTGGTATTACGGATTTCATTGAAATTCTCTTACTGTGAATTCTTATTCCCTTATCTGGGATAGGATTTGCCAAGAAGGACTTCTCTGAAGTACTTTTCAGTGATTCACTCTCACATTCTCCATCAGCAGTTTATCCAGTTTCCAGAAATGTTGGGCAGAGAAGTGGAACCATGAAAATTACCTCGTGGACAATTTGTTGTTGTTGCTGTTGTTATTTTTGCCTAAGATTCTATTAGAGTTAAATTTGCTATGACAGCTGGAGGTCTAATCTTTCGGATAGAAACTGCCAGATTTGAATATAACTATTGTAAAGAGGGAGATGAAAATACAAATCTGAGGGTTAAATCTCTGATGGTGCATCTTATCTCAGTGGCTGAATGCACCCATAGTAGCCCTGTGAAAATTGTTTCACTTTCCTTGTTAATCAAAAAACAAACAGACAAAAAACAGTGATGATGGGGAATTGAAGGCTGAAATGATTGCCTTATAAAATAATAATAAAAAAGGAAGGGGAAAATCTCCCAAGCTCCTATTAAAATCACAGGTTTAAAACAATACTAGGATTTCATCAGGGCAACCAGATCTGAAAGTCCAGTTTTTGCTGATATGCTAATGTGAGAAGCTCACGATTAAATGGAACTCACTATTCCTAAGTTCTACACATTCAATTAAAAAGGTCCAGCACGGAACCTGAAGCCTCTTCTTAATTTATAAAATATTTTCAGTAATGGAAGTCCAGTAGTTATTCAGTTCTTTCAAAGGAAAACTTAAAGCAGAGAACAGAGTGTCAGCATCCCATACTTTTCAAGGAATTTTCATGTCAGTTTTCTGAAATAGCCATCCCAGATCAGCACTGTCATTAAATATGATTGGAGGGGAAAAAAGAAAGAAAAAAAAAGTATTTTTTTTCACTGTTCGTTTCCTTAAAGGTCTGGATAGATCACAGGAGTGACTTACCCCCTCTATTTCTTCATGATAGGGCAAGGGCTCTTTAAACCATCCTGATTCTGGAAGAAAAGGAGATAATGAATCGAGATAAATTAAAGCAACCTAAGCCAAAAGATGTTTGTTTTTATATTACACTTACAAAAGAGCAGTTTAGAATGGTAACTGAAGGATTGAAATTGCAAGTATTTTATATCATGATATATCAAAGTATTTAGGATGTATGAGATCATTAAATATAACTAGATTTAGTGAAGTTGACAGAACTATTAAGATAATCCCGCTGGTTCAGATAGTTGAAAATATGTACCACAGCAGTTTGCTAGAATGAGTGGTGTATGTTCATTTACCCAGCCTCTAATGTGAAAATAAGGGTAATAATTTTTCCATTATCTTAAAATATTATCAGAATAAAATCTCTTAAAGTCCAGATGCCGTGTTGACAAGATACCAAATCTATATTGTCTTTGTGATTTTCTTTTCACCTGACAGTGTTCTCTTTCATTTTGTTATTCCATTTAAAGTGAAAGATCTCCAAAACAATCAGCATTACCTCATATATGTTTCTTTCGACATTTTTAAATTTAAGTGTTCCACTTTATTTTCTTTGCAAAATCCTTGCTCTTGCATCACGTTCCAAATATAATGACCTGTGAATTCTGAGGTTCACAAGTTCTGCTTTTAAATGTAGTACTTTAGGTTAGTAATCAGAGACTATTTTGAAAATGTGGTGCCTACAGTACATATGAATATGCTAATCAGCTAAACTTAATAGTTCTTATTTGTATTAATTCAAATTAGGTGGCTGTACTTTCCACCAAATATTTTCCTCAGTATTTATTAGAGAAATCAAAATCTCTTTCCACCCATAATAAGTCCTAATATTTCATCTTAACAGTTTAAAGGGCGTGTTTTATTTTAGCTTAATATAATTTCATTGAACAAAATTGCATCTAAAGGCAATATAAAGTTACAATTTGGTCCATGTGAAATAATAAAAATGTGCTTTAAACTTTACATGAATTTGCCCTTTTGGTTTGTGCATTTCAATTAAACCTCTCTTGTAATCCAAATGGTAGAACATACTTTGTGTTCATTTGGTCCTGTAGAAAGGGTATCCAGCTGTGTTCCTGGTGCCTTCTTCCCTGTAGCCGTCGCCCTTTCTTAAATCTCGGTCTCAACTTACTCCCATGAAGAAAGATCAGGATTTTTCTACTTACTCAGACAAGTCTTGTATGCATCTTGCAGTACCTGGAAATGAAACCATGTGGGATTGGATGTGCCCAGCTTTTGAAGTAAGGGTTGGTAAACACTCAAAACAACCTGGGCTTGTTCTTTCCTAGGTGGCCTGTGGACCCTGAATCTGGAGGTGTTCCTCCTTCGAGTTTCCTTATTGAACACCCAGAGAGCCCTAGAGTTGAGGTGAAGCCCAAAGAGAAAATTTGTAAGAACTATGTAGAGGAACCACCTCTGTTTTTCTAAGCACAGCAGCTTGCCAGAACATGCCCAAGTCTCTTATGATCTTTGTCCACATAAATTTGTTATTAATAGCAAAAATATTTTTGGTGTTAGTAACTTTCTCTTTTCTGTGTGAAAACAATAGGAAAGCTCTTTACTATATCATCCTTCAGAATTATATTAATTTTATTTCAGGATCACATGCCAGCCATTCTCTTTTGAAGTAGAAAAATATAAGGAAGTTTACCATTAGTATTTAGAATATTTCCAGCATGCCAATGGAGTTCATGATGAAGAGAAAGAGTTGAAGGCAGCTGTTTCCACCCTCTACAGAAATGAGATATGGCTTTGATGGGGCACCATGACTGCCATATCTATGTCTACACTTTCCAAAATCTCCCCAGCCTCATGTGTGACTTGGCTAAAAGGGCCAGCTATTCTTCGATTTTTATTCAGTTCCTAATTGCAGAGTGGAATCCCCTATCTGATGGGCCCATACACACTGTTGTAATTAAGATGATTAATAATATATGTTCTGCAGAGAAATAGCTGAGAGTAGTTTCCAAGGCTTGAAGCCTTGAAGCCTTGAACTTCTTTTGCAGCTTTAAATGTAGCTTTAGATTTGATGGCTTAAAAACTACTCATTCTGTGTTCAGTAGAACTAATGAAGCCTGATTTTCGCTGGCATTGTGTCTCATGGCTAGACCGTGCTGTGTCAGGGAAGATGCAAACCCTGATCCTGGGGCTGAGATGTTCAAAACCACATTCCTTCTGTGTGGGCTCTTTAGAGTCTAATGAGAGTGGGCTCATGCTGCAGCCTGTCTTTAGTGGCTGTGCTCATAGAGTGTTTCTCCGCTACTCAGATGCCTCTTTACTGAAGCTCATAGTAATTTAATAGCCTTGACACCTCCAACCCTCAGCTAAATTTGATTGAAATGAGCTAATCAGTCTGTAAAGTGAGACAGACAGACAAATAGGCAGAGATGAGTGTGCTCTTTGACCATGGTAAGCCTCATTTCCTTCAGAAACCTGGGTGAAAAGAATAAAATCCATGATGCTTTTGGTTTAATTTTGGTTTTTGTTGTTTTATTTTTTTTTTTCCCAGGGCAAACTAACCCCAGCACTAAAAGCAGAGCAACCCTGACGTCAGACTTCAGGGAAAAAGAAAGGGGCAAGCTATTCCAGGGGGGAAAAATCAAGGAAAGAGGATTTTGTTCGATTTTTTTTCCCCTTTTTAACTGCAGTAGAAATCAAACTCCAGAGCTTTAATGGAAAAAAATCTCACTTTTTTTTTTCTTTTTTTTTTTTTTTTTTTCTGAGAAGAAGAAGATGGGAGAGAGGAGGAGAAAAAAGAAAGCTAAGCGACTGTCAGATCAGCTCAGGATCTCCATTAGAATGCAGAGTGCTCCAGAGTAATTACAAAACAGCTGTAATGGAAAATTGGTAGTCAAACCCATTTTCCACCAACTAGAACGGTGAATGGGCTCCATTATGTTCCTAATTCTCATTAACTTAATTTGCATAGGAAACAATGAAGGAATACCTAATGAGTTAGACTCAGCTAGCAGCAGATCGATACCCCTGTGAACAGGGGTTTGACCCATAATTACAGGACATGTGGCAAAGCCGGAATGTTTCTCCTCTTACATAGGGGAGATGGAAAGGTTGGCCTCGCTGTTGTTATTTATTTAAAGGCTGGAAATGTGGTGCCTACAGGGGCAGGAATTTGTTGCTGTTTGGAGCTGGGAGGGAGGGAGGGTTAGTTTTTTTCTTTCTCACTTTGTTCTGTGGCTTTTTAGGAAGAAATTTATTATTTGACTTGTTCTTCTGCCTTAAAGAAGCAAATACTTAAAATCGGATCTTGTGTCCAAAGTTTAATAGCTGGGATGTGCTGATGCTGTACACTGAGGGCTGCAGCCAGCACACTCTCTGCATGTGTTCTGGGCCAACTAAAACCTGCACAAATACACGTCATGAGTCATCATGCCCCAGACTTTGAGCCCAGCCAAAAGGCCAAGCCTGCTCACCTGGGCTCAGCTCTGTGCAAACACAATCACACGGTATTAGAGGACCAACAGATGTAAATACTGCTGGTTCAGGGTGCGTGTGTGTCTCTATGCAGTGTAATCTGGGCAAGGTCTCTGTTCAATTCCCGTTCTTGGCAGCCTGGCCCTATTTGAAGACTTGGGCATGTGCGTTCAGCTCTTTGGCCTTCAGCTCCTGCATGTGGGAAAAGGATAGCAAATCCCTGCTCTTGTTTAGACCCTATGCTGTGTGGGGAAGGCTCTGGATGATCCAAAAAGTGAGGTAATCTGAGTGAGGAATATTTACTCTGACAAGTAAGGACTGTGAGCAAGGTGGAATGCTGCTGCTTCTGTAAGTTAAGACAATTTTTCTATTTTTGCTGATTTGTCAATCCTAGACCACAGTAGCTAGATCACGCATATAGATACCAATACAGTTACTGGAAATGGTTGAATCTCTCTCAGTGGTCTCACAGCTTAATTTAGTATCTATTGTTCTTTCTGAGTGAAATTTCCCTTGCGAAGAAGACTTTTTGAAAAAAAAAGAAAAAGAAGAAATTCCAAAAACTGCATTATGTGAGTCCTCAAAAGAGTTTTAAATTAATGTTACCATATTTTTGTATGTACTGCAGCTGTGCAGTCCTCACAATGCCAGAGGGAACATGCTGTGGCAGATTCTGTAAGAAATGAATAAAAAGTGCCTGCTTTAACAAGCTCACAATCTACCCAGATCGGGAAAACAGAGGAAATCGTCCCATTCCCCTTTTCACAAAGAGAGACCTGAGTGACTGAATGATTCAGTGACAAGTCCAATGTCAGACTCAACTTCAGTTTGATGATTTATTACTGCAACATCTTTCATGTATTATATAAGCAAAAATTATAGGATGCATAGATTTTGGTGTCCCACTGTGCTAATTTTTTCCCATATGACATAACAGAAAGGAGGTGGCACTATGAAGGCGCTATGCTGTGAAGGCATGCCCTAGCTGCAGGAAGCTCTAGCAGACATTGTGTTCATAGGACCTAAGGAAACCTTTGGGCTTATGTCAAGACTGTAAGTAAAGGTTGGGTGTTGGAAAAGGCTTTTAGCTTAAAAATCATTGCATCTTAGAGTGGATGAGTAATTGTAGAGTTGTGAGATCTTCAGGAATGGGAATAACTGGGAAAGCATCTCCCTTAGATAATATGTTACATGACAGGGAAGGGTAACAGGTTTGCTCTTAATGGAGTGGGGAGCTTCTGCAGACCCAAAGGAGCAGTGAGGTGACCAAAGAGTTCTGCTTCATTTCCCCATGGCAGGGGTCAGCAGGTGGCACTCACACACAGCCTCAGGAGGTGCCAGTGCCACTGGAGTAGTGGCAAGTTTCTCTTTTTAGAAATGCTGCATCATTCTTAGATCTTTGCTGCAGTTCCTTTGTGGGAAGCTGTGGCAAACAGCTCAGGAAGGGGTTTTTCTTGTCATAGCATTTCTGACTTAACACAGAATTGCACTTTGGGAAGTGGTTTGGAGTCCCTGAAAGCCAGATGGTCCAAACTCTGATTTGCTAAGTTCTGTTAAATAAGTAACATATATAATATCAATACGTTATCAAGCTGAACCCTTATATAGAGGCATGAGTTCCTCCTTCGGCTGCAAGACCAAGATATGTGCAAGACCAAGATATCAGCTTGAAATGAGAAGTAGCACTGTTCAATGTAACTCAATCTCTTAAAAAAACCCTCTTGTATGTTTTCTTTGCAAATGCTTATTATTGTCCAATTTCTCATCTGTTTTAAAATAGAGAATCTTCTTGGAAGTCATCAGTATTTTTTTTCCCAGTTGATGTGCTGGTGGTATGGGATGATTGTAAGTTTGTAGCTGTGTCAAGAGGATACAACAATACTCTGGGCCTCTGGAGACCTGAGGTTCATCTCCTGTGTAACTGACTTAGTGAGGGTCCTTGGCCAACTGATTTTGTCATTCTTTGCCCCCCTTCTCCTTTCCAACAGTTTTTCATCTTCTCTGTTCAGATATCTCTGCTTCATGTTTTCACTCATCCTTTCTTTATCTGATTTCACCACAGCAAATAGAAAATATAATCATGGTAATTTAAAATACGTTATTCTAGGTTTTGATTGAGCACAAAAGCCTTTTATCCAGCATTAGACTGTCAGCTTTAATTTGGAGGAACTCTAAGGAAACACTGCAGTTAAAAGTTTATGGAAACCAAAAGACCAATCTTTCTGCAAGACAAAACCCTGAATTCACCCTTCACTGGTTAAACTAAAGTCAGGATCAATGGCTAGTACTTGAGAATTTCATTCTGAATTATTGTTGCTTTGTATGACTAGTTACATTTGTTTAATTAAAGTAACACATCTGTACAGTAAATAGCCTGTGATCGGGCAGTAACATAATACTGTACAAGTGCAGCAGTAATTGGATAATGTAATGAAATGCATGGCAGTTTGCTTTTTTTTTTTTTTAAGAAAATATAATGAGATTTCATCATTTTATACACACAGGTAATTAGTTCTTAGAAATACGGGTAGAGTAAATTATCTGCAGATTTGAACTGTCAGCAAGTATTTTATATGGCCCAGCTGAAGAGGTAAAAATGTTCTGTTTTAAATCTCTTGAAATTCAAACCAAAATGAGGCCAGTATGAAATTAAGGTGCTAGTAAGAGCTGGAAGGATTCAGCTTATTTCAGGCCATCTGCCATAATGCCTACCAAGCTTGAGGGTGAATTTGTGTCGGAGATAGCATGTTTCCCACTGCCTGAGTAGCATTGCACACAACTGCAAGCCATCACCCATCCAGGTCACTGTACAGGAGATTCCTTTTCTTTAGACTTTTCAGATTAACTTCTTTTAAAGCCAATTCACCAAATGTGCCACAATTTGGAGACACTTCCCATAAGCAGATGTTTCAAACCCAGGTGTTTGTGGTAATAGGAATATGTGTAGAAGAAAGGTGCAAGGTTCTGGTCTGGAGCTGCAGTCAGTGCAGGTCTGCTTCTGGGCTAATACTGAATCTCTGCTCCTCACCTTTGGAAAATTAATGCCGTTCCCTTTATGTGTCACGATCACGTTCTGGTAGGGAAGGGTGAAGAGGGAGATAAAACACGTTAGCATAGGTTAACATTCAGAGGGTTTGGCAGGCAGGATCAGAAGTCAGGGGATGCGACTGCCTGCATTGTGTCCTGAAAACCATCCATCTTCCTGCTCAGACAGTCCTGATGTTTAATTGATACATTTCCGCCTTCCCCCTCGTTGTTAATATTTAAGCAGGTGAGCACAGCAGGCTATGGGCTGCTTGCAGTAGCCAGGTGGCCCTGTCAGCAGCCTGCTGCACTGATCACCTCCCCTGAAATTTGCATTGCTTTTGTTCTTCTCCTCTGAACGTGCACCAACAGCCCCAATTTGAAAATGCAAACAAACAAACATATATCTAAACTTTCTTTGAAGGAAACCTAACCCCCTTGAAAAAAGTTCTGCAGGGCCACCACTAGATTCTTCTATTTTTTTTTCTCTCTGCCTTTTTGTTTGGCTTTCACTCTTATTCTCAGTATTGCTTTCTTTCCTTTGTACTTTGATGCTTCTTTGGGGATGTGAGAAAGAAAAGCAACAACAAAACAAAGCAAAACAATAACAACAAAAAAGGAAAAAAAAAACAAACAAAAAAAAAACAACTCTAAGGAATTTATAGTTTGTATTCACATTAACTACACCTGCCAACAAACATGGGGGAGTGTGGAAAATGAGAAAAAGAAATATTACCCGGAAATCCAGAGGCAGGAAGACTGGGGTACAGGGAACCATTATCCTTCCCTAGGGTCTCTGCCCTGAGAGCACAGCCTTCCAATCATCCACAGTGAAAGGCCCTCTGCCTGACTTACTGGCTGGATCATTTGCTCTTCCCCCACCCCACTCTGGCTCTTTTCCAGAGCAGCAACCAGGTTGCAGGCAACTGATATATTTACTCTTGTCTAAGGGACAGCTGGTTCAGGCTAAGAGCCTCCAGCGTTTAGTGGTCAGCTGCTTGGTGCAGAGTTAGATTAATGGAAGTAGTCTGTGGTTAGTGTTTGCCCGTTATCACTAAAGTGTCTGGGTCCAAATTCTCCATCATAACAACATTTAGGCCCATAAGAATCTTTCCTACACCAATCTCCTGCCACTATAGCCCAACAGCATGGACACTGGACAGGCTTGAGCTCAAGTCCGCTGCTAGAAATTGTTTCATTTCGTACAGATTTTTTAAATATTGAAAGGATTAAGAAGGTACCAAAAAGCATGTTTTACCTAGGGAATGTCATTAAAACCTCTTCTTTGGCAGCCTAGCTAAAATGAAAAGACTGGCCTGAAGCTTTCTCAGATCATTTGACTTTCTCAGTCCATTCATGAACATCTCTGAGAAATTCTGAGCCCAAATATAATATTTCCATGCCTGAAACAATGCATTGTCTTGAAGCTAGTACAGTCATCCACAACTGAGGAGGTCTGAATTTAAATCACTATAAACACAGAGGGAAGCTAGACTGTGATCCAGCTACTGAGATTACAGCAAGCTTACAGCTATCAGCTTGGCTAAACTTGAAAGAGCATTTGTGGCTGTGAATGGAAGAAGGTGGAAATCATTCAGGCAATCCAGAATTAGGCACCTGTTTTCCTGAGAAAAGCAACTTTAAGTCAACTGACTAGTTTGCATGCATAGTGCTCTGAGAACATGAACTCAAATATTTATCTTTTTTTCTTATTAGGCCCTGTACCCTCGATGCATGCTGCAGTTTGATGTAAAACCTGGTCCTGCTGTGTTCATCACTCCAGCCATTGTACCCTTTGAAGTTTTAGAGCCCTGTAGAGAGTTAAAATTAATTTCACAGAGTCCCAGTACCTGAGATCTCCTGGTACTGAGAACAAGTATTGTTCAAAGACCTGTGCTCACCCTGACTTACAGACAGCTAGCTCTATTTCTTCTTCTTGTGTGATTTACCAAGTATCCTGGTGAGTCCTTGTCCTGGCTTATCTAATGATGTGAAAGTCATTGCCCTTATGAATCTACTGGTTGGTTTTGATTTAGCGTGGTTTGGGTTTGTTTTGGTTTTTTGTGATTGCATATAGCTTATTGTTTAGCAAAATAGGTTCCCAATATTCCTGTCCTTGTTTGACGTAAGACACAGCTTGTAAAATGTTATCTGACCCAATTCTGTGGACCTACAAGGATGTAAAGACAGTTATAGTTTGTGTAGAATTCCAGATCATGACAAAGATGTTCCCATTGGCATATGAAAGTACACAAACCTGGATCAACCAGAATAGTGTAGGTTCTGGATAGAAACAATGTCATTTGGAAAAATCCCAAGTTTTAATCTTCTACCACATTTCTTTGCTTTGTCAGTACTAGCAAAAGTTCTCTGACTTCTGTGATTCTTTTGATGGGGCCACAGGTTGTTGAGAAGTAGATGGAAAGGGGCAGGAATTAGCAATCTGTGAGTGGGGAAAAAGGAGTGTCCTCCTATAGTGCTGAGTTTGAGGAAACAATGCAGAAAAGATGTTTGATCAATCAACATTCTCTTATACGTCTGAACATTCCTAAGAATTTTTCTTTCATGAGAAATTAGAAATATAGAAATTCTGTGAGAAGCAGACAGCATTTAACTAAGAATATCCACTGAAGTGAATATTCATAGCTTTCTTACATATCAGTCAGGGGTGATAATAGTCTCTCAAGCCCTTGAATAAAACAATTATTGTGATTTTATTGTGTGTGTTTACTGTGTTTATATCAGGGAGCTCAATGTTTGAGCCACAAAACATCACTTTTAGCACAGATCTATTTTATAAATCAGGCACCGGACAATCAAAGATTTCTTTGTATTCATTTTATTACATCTTCTGCATCCTCTAGTTCTTTGTATGATGGCAATTTTGTCTTCACTATGTGCTTTGTCTATAATGAAGCATATTCCCTCATTCTTATGTAGGGATGCAGAAGGCATTTTAATAGCCCTGTTTCATCCACAAAGAAAGAAAAATAGTAAAGAGCAAGTGATTTATTTATACAGACAAAATGGTTTGATGTTGTTCCTGTTGACAGACTGATCTGGCCAGAATTACATTCTATTGATAAAACTGTGAAGGAATGCCATTCATCCACCACATGAAGTTAAGGGATTGGGGAAAATGAATTTGTCCACAGAGCTTTCTTTACCAAGCTGTCAGATGTCTCTGGAGATTTGAACAGCCTCGTGCTCACATTTGTGTTCACATCTATTTTATTTGTTTAACCATTTTGTCCTTACTGGCACACATTTGTATAAATGCAGCAAAATTTGAACAGTCTCTTTCAGCAGTTAGCTACCAAGATCTAATATTTGAGAGTTTTATCTTGGTGGGACTCCAGAATACTTTGCAATTTCCCTATCACTAAGTAAGTGAATCCCTAGAGAATACAGTACTGATTTTTTTAGATTATGCAAGATTTCCTTTCTCATACATTTAAATACACAATTTAAAGTCTTGTGACCAGTTACTTCCACAACAGATTCTCTCCATGCATGTTGCAATTCTCCATGTACCCTGTGATTCTTATAGTTAGTTTGCTGTCCTCACACTGAAAGGTAAAAGACCTCCTCACGAAGAACAAGAGGAACAGATGCATTTCAAGAGGGTGGGAAACTCAAACAAGTCTTAGTATCTGAAATCATTCATTACATCTATTTGTTTCTTTTATCTACTTTTCTCTTGGGCTCTGCTTGTGATCCCTCAGTAAAACATTTAGTCTCACAAACACACACACTTGGGGACCTGTCATCTTTAAATAAGGGGTCCACAGGGAAAGGAAAGTACTTTTAATTTAGAACTGTCTTAACCAGAATTAAACCAAGCTTTAGATCCCATGTGGTGGTGTAAGTTTGACATTTGCTTCTTGCTTTTTTCCAAGCTAGCGAGCACAAATGTGCTTCCTCTATAAAGTAACAGAAAAGCTAAGATTGAATGTAATTAAAATAAAATACAACAATATTAAAATAATATTAAAGGAAGGAAATGTAGTGCATAAACTAGTCATTAACCCCAGCATCCTCAATAGATTTAAATTTGAGTAACTGCTGGTTGATTTGCCTACTTATAATTCCCACTCTAGTTTTAGCTGGATATTATATTCTTTTTCATTCATTAAAGCTTTGCAGCTGCTTCCCACTCGAGTGAGGGGTGCACTGTCGTGCCGAAGGGAATGATTCCTAGACGGAAAGAAGTTTTCAATCCTTTGGGAATTCCTACAATGATTCCAAAGGGGCCTGGGATTTTACCCATAGGCTCATATCTATGTTACAGATTAACCTGGTATATTTCATCTAAATTCTCCTGAATCCTAATGGAGTCGGTTAAGTGAAATGTTAGAGTAAATAAGTGCACAGACTACCAGAATACCCCAGAGCTGGATTTTTTTCAGCTATGACCCAAGTTTGGATCCTGACACTGCACTACTGGCCTTTCCTTTCTCACTTCGTGTCCATATACATAAATGTATATAAGTGTGTGTACATATAGCCTAGTAAGACATACCAAAATGTTTTAAGATGAAAGATCCTGGATAACATGTAGTCATAAGACGTTATTTATGCAGTTTCCTTGGAGGAAGATTAATTGGGCTGAGGTATGTACACTAATGCATGAGTCAGATGTGGTATCATCACTGCAGACACATGGCTGATTCAGATGATTTAAAACACACAGCCATACTACAAAGCAGCTCAGGACAGGAAGTTAAGAATGATTTCAAAGCCAGCAGATACTGCAGGAGAAATCTGAGCTGGTAGAATATAATTACACCAGTCAGCATGTTGTCTAGGCAAGTGAATGAATATTCTCCTTTCTGCATGAGAGCCAGAGGCTTCTTTCAAATATCCATAACTCCAAGTTTAGACATGATTATGAGGATACTTTGGATTTAATATTGATTTAGAGAGCACAAGATACTGGATAGAGCCCTGCAAAGTAAATCTTAGGACTGACAGTCCCAGTAAAGGCTCTAGTCACCTGAATGAGTTCTGAAGTCTAGTCCTGAAGCTTCCCTCTTTGTAGGCTGTGCAACTTCAGTTATGGCGTTTGACACAGCTGCAGCCCTTCCAGAAAGGTATTTGTAGCCCAACAGCCTCCAGAAGCTCAAGGACATGGCCCTATAAGAGCTGTTTGAAGTGACTCAATCACTTATCATAAAAACTGTACAATTTAAAGGACAATGCAGACAAAGAAATTGAAACCACACATTGGAGAATGAAGATGGTGCAAAAGGACCATGCAGAGCGGTCAGCAATTTGGAAGTAAGATTTTGGATTCACCAGCCACTGGTAGAGCAGAGAGAAAACCTGTGGCTCTGGAGTCCCCAGTGGTTTGCTCATAAAAAGCATCCTTCCCTGGCTTAATTAAGAAATATGTTTAATGAATTCAAGCTGAAAAACCTCTCATGAATCTGTAGTTTGAACAGATAGGAGAATCCAACATGGGAGAGGGTGGGGACAGAGGCACAGAGAAGAGTGCCAAATTCAGAATGGAGATCCAAGTCCAGCCTGAGGACCCCGAGCTCTCAGCTGCTTGACTATAAAGTTGTTGCATCCCTGTCATTTATTCCTTTAGCTAATGAAAAGGCACCCACAGTCTTCACTCCTCCCACCACACACCTTGCTGCCAGCCCCTTCTTGCTCCATTTCATGCCCAATCAATATTATTTGACAACATACAGGTCAGCAATGATGGCAGTTATATCAGCACCACGGAAATTACAAAAGAAACTATTGTTTGTCTTGAAATTAAGGGCTACTGAAATCAATAGTACATTTGAAAATTGGTATCGACCACTCTGTGTGTGTGTGTTTGTATATGTGTGTGTGTATTTGCATGTTTAGGTACAAGAAGAATTTTGGGGGTTAACTCTTCTTTCAGCTACATAATTTCTGTTTCTTTTGACAAAGCCGATGAAATCACCCTAAAAATTATACACATATGAGTCTTTTTGAAGCAATTGAAAGGAGAACAATATTGACATCTCATAATTGGATTTCCCCACTTATAAGGTAACAGCCACTGCTTTGTGATTATTTTCCAGGGCTTGTATGTTGGTTTATTGTTTTCGAGGCTTGCTCTGGGTTTTGTTTTATTTATTTAAAGGTTTCTATTCAAGTCATATCAAGAAGAAGGGACGAATAATGTCTGCAAATGCCATTTGGATCAAACAAGCCAAGAATAGTAATAGTTATTGTTTGGCATATTTGAGAGCTATTGTGTGACAAATAGATTTGGAGTCATCATTTGTTTAAAAAGGCAGTAAATGAAACTTTATGAGATGGGGACAGAGTAACGACACAAAATTACCCATCCAGAACTCCTCATGGTGATCAGTAAAATGAAATGGATTAACTCTTTGTTTTTCCCCCCTCCAAGCCACCAAGAAAATAAGATGCAATCAAAAATATTTGTTATCCTTGACCCACAGTGAAAAAAAAAAATTGCATAGTAGTGGCTCATGACAGCGGAGTTTGATGGGTAATGATTAGATAACCAGAAGCAGATGAGAACATAACAAAAGGCCAACCAAGTATTGTCACAGTCAGAACAACAAGGGGTTTTTTAATGAGAAAAATGATGCTGGTATGAAGCATGACAGTTGTCTCCTGGTATATGCTAATCCCATGCTTCATGACTTCTTCTCACTACCTGAATGGACAAGGAAAGATTTTTTCTCTTCACCGTTTTCTCCACCTGTATTTAATGAATAATTTACTTTGTTCACTTCTCTGAACTTCATCTACCAATCACAAATGAGAGCATTTGTATAAAACCTGAGAATGGTGCTGAAGCACCTCCTGATTGGTTAACTCTTATGTCATACTCAGTGCTGGACCTGGAGACAGGCATGTTTCCCTAGGAAGGTCACCAGGGGAACAAAAAGTACTCTTTGGGTTTTTTTTCTCTTAGGCTACTTGTCTTCACTGGATTTTTGGCTGATTAGAGGAAGGGAACAGAACAAGAGGTGAGTTTTAGAAGTCCTTGGAGTGGCTCATACACAATGACTTGCGGATCAGATTATTTGAGATTATAGAGTTTCATACATACAATGGGGAGAACCTCTGTACTTCCAGTGGTGGGTCAAATATTGCACCATGGCATGCAAAGGATGTTGAGACAGACTCTTTACAGGGGAGATTATGGCAAATCAAGGTGTTTACCCTCATCTTTCCTTATTCTGTGTTTTTTCTTAATTTCTCTGCTTTGCTTTTATCAATTTTCACTGGATGAAATTTCTAGAAGTCAGTTATTTTTCCTGAAAATTCCACAAATGGCATTTTCTAACTTCAATTTCAAGTCAACCTACGCCCTCCAATCCCCCCGTAAAAAGCCAAACAAACAAACAAAAAAAACCAACCAACCAACAACAACAAAAAAATCCACCAAGAAACCAAGGCACACAACAGAGCAAAAAATACAAAGTGTAACCAACCAACCAAATAAAATCTACATTCCATCATTATTGCTCATACAATTGATCTGTTAAACCTGACTTATGAGAAAGATGTCTACTTACATCTTAATTACCAAGACAATTCTTCACACAGATGTTGTAAATACTGTTATTTATTGATTACATAGCATGTGTCACCAGGCTAGAAGCACGTTCCCCTGAATTATAAACTACTTGGCCGAATTTTGATCTCTCTTACACCTTGATGTTACAGATCCCCAGATGGAAGACACTATAAAGAGAGTGCTAAATTTGAAGAATATTCGTTTGAACATTGACAGACAGCAAGAAGACTCTTTCCAGGCCGTGGGCCAAACTGTGCTATGAAACTCACTGCTCCAAGTCTAGTATAACTCCCCTGAGTCATCACCACTCTCAATATTTCAAGTCTCAAGTGCTTCCCTGCAGGTCTATATGCTTCTTAGCCTAATGAATCCTTTTCTTGCTTTTCTTTGCCTCTCCTGATAATCCCAAATCCTCATCCTTTCTCTTCAATTAAAATCAAACCATACAAGGTATTCCTTAATCTGAACAAATATCTGTTTCCCTCAAACTTAGATCCTCATCTAATTATATAATTATAATTTCAGTTCACCAAAGTCGCTTTAACTGTCCTAATTTATACCAGTAAGAAATCTTACCCATAAATAAATTTTAAAATTTTGAAAACATATTTTACTGAAACACCCGTGAAGTGGTCTTTTAGTAATCTACTTCAAATGTATTGCATTTTGACATTCTTCATTCTGCAATTCACAAAAAAATCTTTTTCTACTTTTCCTACAAAACAACCTCTTTCTTCTTGAAGCTACATATTGATTCTAAAATTTCTCCTGAAAGCCATGTGGACAATCCTAAAGTTTGCTTTTTAGTTAAATTGTGACTGAAATAGGAAGATGCATGAATCTTGGCTATCTGGAATATGAAGTAGGAGATAAATTCTAACAAAAGCTTAAGTGGCTGCAGTAATTAAACACCTTTTCTTTTTTTTTCTTTTGGGACATGAGGAAATCAAGGAAATTTTATCTGTATCCTGGACTATGAGGCCACAAATTTTTCCCTTTCAAAGCTCCAATCTAGCAGATTTAGGAACATGGCTCTCCTGACGTGAGTTAGGAATGAATGTGTCTACTCTAGTATTTACAGAAAAGGTCAACCCTGAAATGGTTGTCTAAGTCCTCCTGGTTGTCAGTGAGAAACGATAAGCTCTTCTCTGTTGGTGGCCTCTGTTTGGAGCATACAGTGGTGGCAGGGATCTCTCCAGATGGGAGATCAGTTGAGAATTGATATCCACATTATCACCCAGCTGGGCCAGATGGGTTAAATAAATCCCACATCCAGGGTTTTCCATGACATACAGCAAGGAAATTCTGTCTTTTGGATTTGCAATTGAACTTCTGACAGAGAAATTTTCCTGCTATATCCTGAAGAAATATACTTTCTCTAATAGGAAATATAACCCACTTACATAAATTTCTTATATATTACTTATGGACTTTAATGTCAGTAAAAATTAGTGTTACATTAAAGTTCATTATGACACATTTAATTTACTATTGTATCCCAAACAGTGAGTTGGAAAAGCCTAATCACCATAAAAATTATACCTAAATGACATCTGGAAAAATCAAAACGGAAGATTGAGCCAGGTAATGGAGGCAGAGTAGAAATTTTTTTTTTTTTTTTTTTGGTAGGTTGTTCTTTTTTTATTACTATAATTTTATTTTATTTTAGCTTGCTGAATTCAAGCTATAGAAGAATAACGGAACATAATCCAACTTCCAAATAATAACAATAATGATAAAAATAAAAACTATGTGGGAGAAGTGGAGAACAAAACTGTTCAGCAGAAATGAGCGAGCAGCAGATTGGAAGTATGAACAAACCTGTCCAATGTCATAGCATGCCAAATTCTTGAAGATGACAGATGGTAGAATTTTCTTTTACTGCACTCTACAGAAATACACAATAAAGCAAAGTTCACCTCCTTCTCCTCCATCCTCTAGCAGGTCATTACTAGATTTCTTGAGACATTACACTCATCCTCCCTTCATTTTCCATGACTTATTTTATTTTGCATTGTTTACCTTATTTTTTGCATTTCTTTTTTTCTCATCTTTTAATGACAGAATATTGATATTTTGTTTCTGGTCCTTGTGACTAGAGCCTTTTATTCTATATTGAAAAAAAAATATATTAGCTTTCTAATGGAAATTTTCCTCAAAATGGTTAATGTTAACATCTAAGGGAAGGTTTTTTAATTTTTAATGTGATCCATATTTTCATATTCCAGAGGCTGAAGATCCTCTTTGGCAATAACTACCCTTGTGACATCCCTACATTACCAATCTTTTATTATCTTTCCTCTTAGATGGTATTACTCATATCCATTTAATAAAACTCACATGTGCCGTGATGCTCTTTCTGTGGCCATCACACAGCTCCCCTGAGGGGACAGATAGGGAATGGTTACCTTAACAAGCAAAACACTGCCTGGCAACATTCATGGACACCAGAAGATGATTACTGATACTACTAAACAGAACAGCTCCAGATATGGGTTTGGATTATGACAATTATCAGCCTCCAGAGCTATTCCTTGGCATGTAACCAGTATGGGTTAGGGACTGTTCTTAGTAGGCAGTTAAAGTCATGTTTTAAAAGCTAAGAAATAGCTGCAATGTGGATGAGACCCATTTCATGACATTCAGTCATAAAGAAATAGACCAACAAATGTTCAATTAACATCTAATGGTATTGTCTAAGAACAGTGCTTGAGCACTTCCACACAGAAAACCATGGGATAAACCCACAAACGCACTGAGGTGAGACCAGAGAATGAGAGAACAGTTACATGCATGTTTAGGACCAGTTTGTATTCTCAAATGACTGATACTGAATGGAAAACACACTTTCATTTTGCTCTTCATGCTTTTTCTCCATTTTGCCTATTTTCTGCCTTCAAACAGTACAATTTCCCGGTCGGGGACTATTTTTCACTATGCTTATGACTAACTCTTAGCAAAAAACATCATACCTCTGTCGTGGCTAAAGAAGTTATGACGATTCTTGTTAACCTATGGATCTTGATCTTGAACTCTCATTGCTAAAACAATGCCATTATTAATACAGATAAAATGATCCTTCTGAAGATATTTATGGAAAAGCCTACATTAATGGTCCTCTTCTCTTTCTTTGTCTTTCTTACTACAAAAACACCATCCTTCTCAAAAATATTTCCTATATTTTATTAAATTACTAATTTGAAGAGCTTTATAACTCCTTCTAATAACAAAATAGCTCTTCAAGATGGATTGCTGCCTCTTTCTTTCTGTGAAAAGAGCCTGACAAAAATTCAGAGAAAAAGGGTATAGAGAACACCTTCACTGAAGGATTTCCAAGAAAAGAATCCAGCTAAACTAGTTTTGAGAGAATGAATGAAGCATAGCGGTACAGCAAACACATTAAAAGTTACCACACAAACAGAGATATTTTTTATTTGTTTGTTTCTCTCCTTCTTGTGTCATCCATGGCCTGTCCGGAGGCAAAGAGACTGACACTTGTAATATCCTCCCTCTCAAGCCGTCTGTCAGCCGGGAAATAATGAAGGGAATTGAGCTTGTTTCAGCAGAGATCAAGATTTCTAATGGGAGACTGGTGATGGAGATTGTCTGAGTGCTTGTGCCCTGAGCATGGATGAGTTAGTCAATGTCAAAACATAAACCATCACTCAGGGAATGTGGATAAGCTTGTTTGGCTCCACAGCTGTTTTCTGTGTTGGGAAAACTCCATTATGTGCTATGCTTTTCTAATTATTACTTATTTTTAAAGGCAATCTTTTCTTTTGCAAATGTGCAGTCAGAAAAAAAACCGTCCTGCTGGGTATACAAGTCTTTGTTGCCATTTGGAATGTGTGAGAGAGATGGGTTATACAGGAGTCCCATAGGGAGATTTTCTTTTCAACATATTATTTGTGCAATACGTAGTGGTTTTTGTTAACACAAGTTGTGGTCAGCTGGAGGTTTGCTATTAGCTATAAAAAAAAAAAGATGGATTAGGCTAATGCTAAAAAGTTAGAAATTCCATATAAAATAACCACGATGACACATTATTTCTCTTTCCCTTGGCTGCTTTTTCTGCTGAGACCGAAGGTTGTTTGGAACTGGAATTGCTTCTTCCTATGAGTTTGCACAGTGTCAGCTGGTAAGACTTTAATCTGGCCTGTATTCTCCAAATTCTGGTGTAATAGATCTAAGTACATGGTTTGCAATACATCACTGGTCATTACTGAGAACAAGAGATAGACAATCTTCTCTTGCAAATGGCTTAGAGTAGTTGATCCTGCCTTGGGGAAAGAACTACATGGATTACACACCCTCTTAAGACCCCTTGCAATGCTATTTTTCTGTGATTGCATCTAATACATACTCCACTGCCATTAAGGCATTTGGAATCTAAAACAGGGCTCCTCCTTTAACATAAAGGGAAGTGGGAGTAAGTCCATCTGAAAAACAAAACAAACTAAAACAAAACAGATCTTTGTTTCTGAATTGGTTTAATAAGTAAATAATATTTTTTTAAAAGTTCCCAATTCAGATATTGTTCAAAAGCAGCCTTTTGGATTACTGGATTGGATCTTTTTCCAATTGTACATCTATTGTTCTTTATTCTACTGAGCATGTTTCAGATATAAAAATCACTTGCTCTGAGCTTGAATAAGAAGGCATCTGTCAGAAAGGGGAAGCATGCCCATCTTTTGAAGGGAGAAGCAATACCTAAAAGCTTCTGTAGGTTGCAAATGCCACTGCCACAGTTGCAGAGATGATTCTGTCTGTGTTCTGTCACTGGTCTCTTCATGTGATTTGCTATGGGGTACTGCAGGTGGCATTTCTCTAGCTGAAGACACAACGTTTGATCTACAGCAACCATCTTTGGCTTTCCAGTTCCGGATGAAGAGCAAGTCATTTTCTTTTAATTTATCTAATCAGAATTATGCAGTGATGAACAGATATCCGCTTAACAAATAGAAGGGAGTATTAGAAGATGAAACATAAAAACTTAAAAGTTTGTCTAGATCTGCTTAAGCTCTTGTTTCACCACTAAGCAGAGCCATCCTGGTCCATCCTCAGACATCTCCCTGCAGATACTGACAGACATTGGTAACGTCCTCTCTCAGTTCTCTCTCCTCCAGGATAAACAGGCACAGCTCCCTCATCCTTCCCTCATAAGAGAGGTGCTCTAGCCCCTTAATCATCCTTGTAGCCCCCCACTGGATCTACCTCAGGAGCTGCATATCTCTCTTGTCCTTAGGAGCCCAGAACTGGACACAGCACTCCAAGTAAGGCCTCGCCATGGCCTATACATAACAACTAAAGTATTTTTTGCAAGTTCGAGATGTGAACTTTTCTTTTTGACTAGGGCTGTGCGCTGTGCTGATCAGACTGTGTGATGACCTTGTGCCATCCTGGGTCATTACTCTAAGCTATTTGGTATCTGAACTTGGTGTCTCTGACTGGCTTGGGAGCTCTGATTCTGCATCTGCAGATAAAGCATCTCTCTTATCTTTGCTCTAGCTCAGAAAACTTGCATAACAGTGCACACTAGGAGCTACGGTTAAACATTCAGAACACCTTCCTCTTTGTGACCAGGCATTTCTCTGTCCTCCAGAACAGATAAAGGTCATAGACAGAAATTTGAAGTGTAACTCATGAAATTATCATATGTTAATCGACCTCTTCAGATAGTGATCTGTACTCTGGATTATTACAAAATCTTGGATACTTTTTTTTTTTATCAGCACCCCCCAGTGGGACCTTTTGAGTCTGAAGTCCAGCGATGTACGAGGTCTTTATTTATTTTCCATGTTCATTTAGCAGATGCTCTTGCTAAGTACAAGTCCTCGTTCTCAGGGGCTTCTCACTGCACAGAGGTCTGAAAGTTCAACCACAGCCTTTACAGGATAAGGCTTACATCCTCTTCTGTGCTTTTTGAATTTCTGGAAACTCTCTTATCCTTAATCTAATAATAAATAATTGCAATAATTAGTACTATTAATAATGCAGGATCTCAGAGGGCATAAGCACTGGTAAAACAGAGCATCCAAAAGATTTCTGTGAGCACAGAAATGCCCCCCCAAGGAAATAAAGTAGTCAGAGGGAAATATCTTGAAACCAATGTAACTTTGGGAGAAATGTGTTGTTTCTAATATGCTTTTGGTTCTCTATGGAGCAACAAAAATACTCCATAAATTATTATAATTGTTGATTATTTGTTAGGCACTAAAAATACAGTCAGGGTAATGAATGATTTTTAATTTTCAAGGCTTCAGGATACTTTAGTGAAAAGAGTTTGGTGGATTTCATTCAGTCTCATGCTGGAGAGGTCACAAAGCACAAATACAGAATAGTGAACACTTCTTTTCACAGTGCTATCTATAAACTGTAGGCCAAATAAGACTGAGCAATTAATTTTCTCTTTTTTGTTGCCTGCCAGAAATACTTCAGTGTGGAACTCATTCTGTCCAGAATATTGGTGTCCAGACTATTTTGAGCATCTGAGTATAACTGGTAAGCTTTGGGTCTCTATTCCATGAATAGACCTATTTCATCCAGTAAAAACAGGTACAAAATTTTACTTTCAAGGTCAAATCAAGAACTTTTGGAAAACATTCCAGAAGAAAATTCCCTTTATAGTCTGGAGGTTATCAGGAATTTCATGTTCATATGGCTTCACAGGTCTTTCCAGTGGTCAGAGCCCTCCACTACTGTTTGTAAGACAGAATAAAACCTACCCCAAAGGGAAAAGCTCATTTCCGACATGAGTACGTTTAACAGAGAGGCTACAAACTTCCAAAGGACTACCACATTACCTCAGGTCTTATGAAGACATGGAAAGACAGGGAAAGACAGGGAAAGACAGAGAAAGACAGGGAAAGACAGAAGCCCTGGGTATGTCTTGGAGCATTGTCACGATCCGCTAATGCAAGCGGGGGTCGTGATGGTTAGTTTATCGATCTCAGAGAGTAGAAGGACACAAGAGATTTCAGTTTTAATCAAAACAGTGCACCTTTATTAAGTGCCCACAACACAGTAATGCAATAGAAGAGAGTGAGAGAGAGAGAGAGAGAGAGAGAGAAAAACAAAGTAAAGAGGGGGAAAAAGAGGGGCAATAGCTACCAACGGATGAGACGAAGTCCTCATGGTCTTCCGCCAATAGATTCGTCTTCTTTCCGTGGGCAGATCTCGGACTCGGTTATTTCAGAAAGTCCTTTTATAGTCCTTTTCAGAAGCGAGGGGCAACTGGCCAAGAGGTTGGGAAATCTACAGCCGTTGTTATGGGGTCCGTTGCTTTGGGAAACAGGTACAGGACAGACATACAGGACAGGTGTACAGGAGAGGTGTACAGGACAGGCAATTCCTTTCCACTTCAGCGCAGTCCTTCCCGCCTGGGCAGCAAGAACGGTGCAGTACATTGCGACCTGCACTAATTTTCCTCAGGAATGCGTACCAGTTCCCAGTGGGCACACCCGTAGGCAACACTTGGCAGACATCCCACCTCAGCCAGGCCAGGACTCCTGTGTTCAGTCTCTGTCCTCAGCGATGATCGTGAGGCAGATGAGGGATCTTCGGACCGTCTCTTACAAGCATAAGGTAACATTGGCAGGAAGAACAAGGGAGGCAATAACCTACTGGATTTTGGTGAGGGGCAGAGGTGTGTTGCTCCTCCTGTCAAACAAGCCACCACAAGGGTTACAAATCAAGGCTGGAACTGGGAAAACACCACAGCAAATGAATCTCCTACATTTTTTCGTATATAATTCAATTTTCTTATGCAATTCTTGTATTGTCTCCCAAACTTTTCTGAACAACATAAGGAAAATCTTTTCATATGTGAATTTTCTGGGTGAATTTCCAGTGATGAACAGTACCCTTTAGCACCCCAGCCTCTTCATTCTTGATCTCATGCTACATCCATGAATCCTAACTCTATGCTGCTTCTTCCCTCTCCTGATCTCATGGGAAGAGGTTTTTACAGTAGAAACTCCTGATTTCAGCTGGAAAAGTGGCAACACTGGGCCTGATTGTCAGCCTTTCTGGGCTGGTGAGGTTTTTATGAAATTAGACATATTTGTCTTGATGTTTAGTAGAAAGCATGAAATTCAAATCTCTGTGTTTGGCATTCCACAGGCCAGCGCTTTAATATTCAATGACATAACTTCATTGCGGTTTTGACAACACTATATAGGAGTTGTGCTTACCATTGAAAATTAAAGCCGCTGAAAGAGTTGACAACAGCAGAATTGTGAATGCTTCCAGGCTCCTGAAGTGATTGTTATTCCAGTTTGTCTAGAAGTGCTTATTGTGTTTGTAATACCGTCAGTTCCACTTAAGGGCTACTTGAAGTCAATGCAATACGGGTAAGTATTACAGAAATCTTTTTTTCCTCCTGAACATTTATACCTCTGTGGCTCATTTGCATTTTCATTTGCCCATATGTTTATTGATTAGATTTTTGCTTGAAATCTTATCCAGGGTTAGTGTTTATATCTGTCTATCCTATCTACCAAGATTCTTATCTGTTCCTTGTCTCCATCATATTTTAGCACCTCAGAATCACTCACAGGCTTTTATCCTCAGCTCTGAGGGAGGGAAGTGCTGTCTGTGTTTCAGAAATTGGAGATTTGTATGCAAGCCCACGAATTATGAAAAATCTATCTTAATTTCCTGTACATGTTAGTTACACAGATTGATCTTGCTATGGTTTCTGCAGTGAAAAGAGATTGTACACCGAGCATCCAAACTTGGTTCAAAAAACAAAAGCAACTGAAAACATTATAAAAAATCAACCTCCAAATTATAATGAATTCAAAGCAATGAAACTATAGAGCTGCAAAATTGTTATGCATAAAAGTCACAGAATTAAGAATTTTGCTTTTCTCAGTAATTTTTACATGTATATCTCAAAGCAAAAATTTTTGCTCAGGTTTACTGTGCTGATCTCATTTCTTCATGTTGTATCTTGCAAGATCTCTACACTGATATGTAGAACCCAGCCTAAATTTATTCTTAACCAGTTTGAGGCATGTGAAGCTCCTCACCTTATCTCCATTGTACCTTCCAGTTCAATGCAAAGATTTGCTGACAGATCTTATTTCTCAGGAGTGTCATTACAACACAACCCATGATCCTTTGAGTCTTAAAAACCCAAATCTTTCCTAGAAATTAATCTGAAACACAATTTTCTTATTTTCATTAGCTCTTCTCCCTGCAGGCCTGGAGACCCTGAGGGGCAATAGTCAAATGCCATAAAATATGACAACAATCCATATCCTTCCTTTCCATTAGGAAAGTTGGAGCTTCCAGCTGGCTTGACAGCCTCGATGGCTTGGGCATACACCAGCTCCTGATTTTGAATTTTAAAGTTCTCACTAGCTTAATTTAAACACTTTAAAAATTCAGTCAAAAATTTTACTTCTGTTAACGTAATATGGTACTCTGCTGTTTGTTTGAGTTTGTTGCAATTCTATTAACATCTAAACAGTGAAATAAAATAAATCTGCAATGAATATTCACATTAATGAAGAAAAAATATTAGTACCCATAAAATTTGTGAAATACATTGAAATAAATTTATATGAACTAAATTCTTCTTACAAAATCACTACCACAAGAATGTACAGACTCTCTGTTCACAAAATGCAGGTACTACATCTTAAAATTGCTTTCATTATTTATTGAATTAAAAGAGAATTAGGTTTCCTTTTCCCAACCTTCATATTACAAGGCTGGGAGATCCATGTTATGCACATAAATTAGCTTTTTTCTTTGGTCAGGAATGTTCTTTCCTTTTCCATCCCACATTTATTCATTGCCAATTTACCTCCAGATACCCTTGTGCCAAGAATGCCTTTTAACCTAATAGTTTCTTCTTTGTCCCTGATGTTTATTTCCCTTTCCCCTCTCTCGCAGGCATTCCATAAAGCATCCACATTTCTTATCATCCTCTAATATGATGTCAGTGTTGGTTATACACTCATGCAAGTTTTGGAATGGATTTCATATCACTAGTGGTTTAATCTGTGCAAATTGCTCAAGCAGCGATGATATCAATGGAAAAAACATCAAGAGTAATAGAGGATTCAACAGAGATTGACATCATTGTCCAAGATAGGACCTGTAGATCACTGCATACATCCCGCTGCTGAATCCTGGGAGAACCTAGGTGAGCCATCTTAGATAAGGCATTTAAGTGTGAAAAGCCTTGGCAAAAATCTGACCTGTTTTCCCTGCAGGCCACAGGTGAGTGTGCATCCTTTGCCATGTTTTGGCTTTATTTGGAAGATCCATATGAAGAAAAGCAGATAATGCATAATAGATGAACACAGGGCCCATTCTACTGGCTCAGAAAAAGAGCTAATGGATTCAGTGTCCTGTCTCCCATAAAAGAGACTTGCCTGACTCAAAAAAAAAAAAAAAAAACAAACAAAAAAAAATCACAGGCATCAACACCAGACAGAAAATAATCATAAATAAAAAAAATCCAGATTTAAAAAGGCTGTTATGGGTTAATGATTAACCTGCCCCCAGGAAAATTCTTTCTTAAACACAGAAAGATGATAGTTGGTAAATACTTATTATAATTGTTGGTATTCATCCTATCTGAGTATCTGTCCCAGCCTTTGAGTCATAACATCTTCTAGGAGAAACAGGTTATCCAGCCCCATGGCCTTAATATTTTCTTTTTTTTTTTTTTTTTTAATTTCTTGTCCTCTTATTAAGAAGCTACAGTCTTGTTACTTGCTGCAGATGATCAACATGCACAGACTGTGTTTTCCCAACCATTGAATTACTTGTGCACAAGCAAAGCATCTGAAATGGTCTTCAGGAACGAAAAGCGCTTGCAATTCCCCCGCCACAGATAACTCAAACCATGAGATTTTAAAGCATTTTGTGAACAAAAAAATAAATACCAAACTATTCAGCTCAGAAAGTGAGACACATTTCAGCCTAGAGAAATTTTTCCCATGCCAGAAGTTTTTCAAACTGGTAAAGGTGCTAAGGCTACACTGTAAGGGTCTTAGTCAGAGTTTAACCAGACAATACTCTCATGAGAGGCACTGGAACTCTGCAGCAAATGATCAAGTTCAGAGCAGCTGAACATTTCTAGCCTTACAACTCATGAATGTCCCTCTGCAGACTTCAAAAGCCTGGAAGTCTCAGAAACCATGTGTTTTCAATCAATTTCTTTCCAAAAGCATTTTAACTGAAATTGGACAATATTTTCCCTTGTTGGTGTAAGAGTTGCTTACACAGCTTTCCCTTTCTTCTTCGCTGTCAATCTCTTCCCTGTGGTTCTATTGAATTATTTTAAATCCTCCTGATAAAAGGCTATGAAAACTCATTCCACAGGTTGGTTGTTGTTTGGTTTTTCCCCTCTTGTTCAGTGACATAAAGTGGTTCTAGTGCAGAAAAAAGGAATCAGGCTCACACTTGGAGTACTAAGTCAAATTCTGGGCTCCCTAAAATGGAGACATGGATATACCAGAGCACGTCCTGCAAAGGGCCACAACGATGATGAGGGATGTGGAGCATTTGGCATACGAAGAGAAGCTGAGAGGGCTGAAACTGTTCATCCTAGAAGGCAGAAGACTCAGGGAGATCTTATATCAATCTGTATAAATACTTCAGGAGAGAAGTAAAGAAGTCACAGTAAACAGGACAAGAGGCAGCGGGCATGAATGAAAACACAGGACATTCTAGTCAAACAAACACAAGAAGAAACTTTCTAACTAAAAGGGTGGTCCAATACTGCAACAAATTATCCAGAGAGGTTAGAGAATCTCCATTCTTGAAAATGATGGAATCCCAAATGAGCATGGTCCTGAGCAACTTGTTTAAGGGGACCCTGCTGAGCTGGGGGTAAGACTAGAGGAACTTCAGAACCTCCTTCCATTCTCCCATTTTCTGTGACTTTATGATTGTTCGTGGCTGTGAGTACCTAACACATGCAGAGGGGAAATAGGTTTCAGTCTGCTTTTCTTTCCTGGCATCATGCTATTATTCCTTCTGAACAGTTGCTTCTGTCCTTGGAAATCATTCGTCTCTGTGCTGATACTGTTCAGAAATACTGTGGCCCCCAGCTGTCAAATCCCAACTAGTTAACTTTTCTCTGTGGGACTTTTCTCACAGTTTTTCTTTCTCAAAATTGTGGTGTCAACACATCTTTCCTAATTTTTTTGTTAATTCTTTAAGTTAGCTTTCAATCCCACTAATGCTACTAGCATTTTAGTCCTAGTACTTGTGTAGAACTTGATCCTACCTGTTACCTTTAATCCTGCAAGTCATTTTGTCAGCATTAACGATTCCTTCTCATTAGTCCAGATAAAGTATATAAGATTTGGCTCAACTCAAAAATCAGAAATAAATCCTGAATGGTTCAGAAAAGTCCTAGGAATTAGTAGGATGTATTTCTTGAGTAAAGGCTGAGTAAATGCTTAGTGAACATGAGAAGCCATCCAGGAATATCTGAGCAGTCTTATGGTTTCAGACTGTTCTCACAGGAGCTACTTGTCATGGATTCTAGTCAGAAAGATTGCATTTGTATTTCATGTTGGTACATGCATGGTGCTTATCGAAGAAAAAGATCGCTCTTCTGACACCAATCTCCAAGGCTTTGGCTTCCTGTCCAAACACTGACATGTTGACAGATATAAAGCTCCCCATTTCTCAGGCAATATTGTTCTGATCATGATGGTTTTGACGAAATTCCATCTTTATCCCCAATCCATTTTATTTTTTATCATGGCGATCGCTTCCTAGTTTCCCTCAGATTACTTAGTAGCTCAGCATCAATAGACAGTGGTACTAAAGGGAATACACTTTAGTGCTTGTACAAAGACCATCCATCATGGAGAGATGGATTTGGGTATTTTTATAGGATTCTCCTCCATGGTTGGCTGAGTGCTGTTCTGCTGCTGTCTAACATGGGGGGATTATAGGTTTCTCTCTGTTGTACCTGCTGCTTTCATATTGCAAAGCAGGGTGGTTATTAATAGCGATTGTTTTCAGCTGGAGCTTTTAAAGCTTGTAATACCAAGACATAGGATTGAAAGTTATTAAATGAACTGCCAGTGCTGCAGCAGAGATGATAGTGTCTAGCTCTGGGCACTTTATTCCTCAGTTTCTTCCTTTTTCCTGGATAAGCAGACTTTACATTGAATGTTTTTTCACCATAGTGCTCTCCTTTAGCAGACTACTTTCTATACATAGTTTCCAAACAATGCTAATCTTTCTTTAATTCATTTTTTAACCTTTCCCCATCTTTTATTCTCCAACAAATTATACCTTTGGCATCAGGCTCTTCATCATCTTTCAGCTCACTCAGCCTTTCTTGTAGATAACAGCTTTCTGTGAGGGTTTTCACTCTGAACATCTTGCCTAGAATCATTATCTAAAGGTGTTACTGTATCTAGAACTTCTTGTCCCTTACTTTCCTTTTCCTCACACAAAGAACTCAGTCCCAGGTTTTGCTGATGAACAAGGGAACAGAAATCTTCACTTTATTTGTGCCATGATGGGTTCAGAGCTATTTGGAAATGAGGTCTTGGGATGATAAAAGATAGTGCTAAGAAAGTATCATCTCACCAATAGTTAAATTTAGGAATGCAAGAGAGAGAAAAGCACTGCAAGTCTGCAGCATCCCTTAACACGATGCTGTGTGCAGTTCTACTTTTTCTCATCTCTTACAGAAAGTAAGAAAACTAGAGAAGATATAGAAGAAAGGCAACAAGACAGATCATAGGTATGAAATAGCATCCACGCATGAAACTCTGAGGCCTAAATAAAGAGATGACTGAAAGACAATATGCTAAGGGTCTGTGAAAACAATGTTTATGGGATCTTTCAAAATAAAAGCTAAGGCATGAAATGAAACTGGCAGATGGGAATTTAGAAATGAACAAAAGGAAGCACTTCTTGGAACTCCTTAGCACAGGTTGTTGGGTATGCTAAAATTCCTATGGCTTTGAAAAACAGACAGAATGAGTAGAAAAATTGTTGATAGTTATTATTCCCAAAGATACTGCCTGTTGGAACAGGAACAAGAAATGTTTCTGAAACAAGAAATCCTTGGAGGATATTTAGGAAAAACAGAACTCCCCTCTTCTCATGCAACATTTCTCACCCTATAGCTCTTCAGTGGAACTGGTCAGAAAAAGATTTTTAAAACTGAATTCCATCAGAAATGTTATTTCAATAGGACTATTCTCTGTGTGTACATGTGTGTATGTATGTACATCTGTGAAATGAAACACTGATGAATATTTTTGCTTCAAGTATCTTAGGAGAAACTTTGAGTAGTACATTCTCTTTTTGAACATCTTAATGGAACATTTAAATTTAATATCCCAAAATACAGTTGAACAAAGAAAATTGCCTTATTTAGTATGGAATACATAAATGCACAGATAATCAGAATTATACATTTTTTGAAATGTTTTGACAAACTTGAAGCAAGTATGTTTATGTATATTTCTAGAAGGGAATTCTTTAAAAGATTTTTTTCAGATTTGTGTTGATATTATATGGCACTGTTTCTCCGCAATGTCATTTTGTACAGGAAAGAATTTACACTTGTTTCTGCATCAAAAAGATATTATTACCATATAATCTTAGCAGGCAGAGATCATAAGGACCTCACATTATTAAAATATTCCATTTCTCTCCCAGGGTAGGATTATTATCCGCACTTACATTGTCTAGTGATTTTCTTCTATCTCTAGTTTTAAAAATCCAAGCAAATGAGTTTACTGGGAAAAAAAATAACCCATAAAACTGCTCAAACTATTTTTTACAGAACTTTTTTTTTTTCTTTTCTGCTTGAAAATGCCATTTAAGCAAAAACAAAATGTTTCCAGAATGTGCTAAGTTTGATAAAATTCTCCATGGAAAATTTTTTTAAACAGTTCCAGGTGGTAGTGATAGCTGTGTTTGCTGTGATTCTGACATTTCCCTCTGTAAATATTCTCTTTCACATGAAATTCCAGACTACATTTTGTTCTAAATTAAAATCAAATTTAAAAAAAAAAAAAGTGTTTAAGAGTTGAAATCTTTCTGAAAAATCCATTTTCTGGTGAATTCTATGCATCACTTAAAGAACAAAGTACATTTATTAATGCTTTCATTTTCTTTTATTATAAACCATAATGAGAAGATGATCTACCCAAACTGTTACAAGTTTGGGTAGCAACTCCACTCATGAAAAGTCCTTTGTGAAAGGTTTCATTCTCCTTATCATTACCAACCCTGTAAAGAAGCCAAATCCTTTATTATTTGTATTTATTAGTTTTGTTCTTATTGTTTCTAAGTGAGTCCATTCCAGCTCTGCCTCTCTTACAGTTTTCCATGGTGTGGACCAAGTTTGCTGGAACTGATGAGCCAGACCAGAGTGCCAAGTTACAGGATATTGCTCAGATAGGTTCTCAGACAGAAGTCTAGCATCTCTTTGACTTCTGAGACTTGAGTAGAAATGTTCATGTACTCAAGAGAGACCATGAAAAAAAAAAAACAAGGGTGTCACCGAATACTGGGAAATAAACTCTCCAAACAATTTGCTAGGTTAGAGAGCCAAAATTACTTTATTAGCAGCATCAGATGCATGGCGAATTCTCATCAAAGCATTCATGCCCAGTAACCTAAGAGACCAGGTTATATTCCTGAAATTAATACATATTCATCACATTTCTGAATACATGCATATATGCTAATTTTTTCCAGAGGACTTATTTGGATATGGTTCTGGATCTTCTGATTATTCTTTTCTCCTTGAGAGTATTTCAAGCAGGAGGTCAGATCATAATGTACTTTCCTTATCATTCTTTGTTCTGACATACAATCCTTGTTCTCAAAACTAAGATATCTACTAGTACATATTAGTCACTGATATAAGTAAACAAGGAAGCATTAGCTGGAACAAGACTTATTAGTCACGATGTAGGGAGTTAACACAAGGCCACATTAATCTCTGGCATTTGCACTAAGCACTCCATGTACAAACCTAAGCATCAGCCACGAATATAGGGATCATTCAGTATGTGCTAAAGTTGAAAGAATTTTCCAACATCTTCCCCCACTGCTTCATAGACTCCTTCTTAGAGAATACAACTTGTTCAGGGACAAGGGTATCACAGATTACATGGGTACAGACTGCAAACTGTGCTGGGAGAGGGGATGCAGTTATAGACTGAGACCCCAGAGTGCCTGGCTTAGCACTGAGAGGAATGCCTCCACACGAGCAGAGACAGGGAAGGTAAAGCCTGAACAAAGATGTAGCTGCAGCTACAGAATCACAGGACACAGGCCCATCTGCACCCAAGGGAGGATGAGCAATCCAGTCTGGCACTGACACTGTCTAATCTCTTCTTAAAAAGCTCCCAAGCAACAAAGTTTCACAACATTGTGTCTCCATCACAAGAAGTAATGACCTGACATTCACTGAATGATTGTATCCCCATTCCCTCTCCTTTCCAATCCTTCATGTGAGATGGGGAAATGCTGTTAGCCTTGCTTTGGAAGAGACAGTGAAAAAATAAATGTTTTGGCCAACATCACACAGGAAGGCAGAGCAGAAAGCTGAAGCCGTTGCCTGAGTGCCACGCTCTGATCCTCCTGTTCTTTCACAGCTCTCTCTGCCTCTGAAACATGACTATTATTATTATGCTTTTTTCGGTCCCTGCCATGGCTGGAAGCATTTCACTGTTTTCCACTTGGCCATCCTCCCAAGGCTCCTGTGCAGGTGCCTAGTACCTCAGCCCAGAGGGAGCAGCAGAGCAGGAACTCAGCCCTGTGATCAGCTGGACTACATCAGCCACATACAACAGCTTCAGGATCAACTCTAATTTCTCTCCAACCTTCAGCTGAGGAATTCAGAGAGAGATGAAGTATCAGGAGGGGGTAGGGGAAAGGTGAGGCATTTTGTCATTAACAATATAGCCTCACTTATCGCTTACAACTGGAAGTGCAGATAGCAGTTATTAAAAGATGTACCATTAGTACAAAAGCTCATTACCGCACTGTAATCCTTGTAAGCATTTGTGACTGATACCAGTGGAGTTGGCAGCGTGTAGAGGCTTTTTTTTCTGCTTTTTCCCCCTTTTTATTTTTTTGTTAAATATATCTGGGATTGAGAAAGGAACCAGATATTCGAGGATTAAAATATGCTTAGAGAAAATTCTGGTTTCAGCATAAAGAGTGTTTATATGTTTATAAAGGGGCTGAAGAGTCATGTGTGAATGTTTTTCCATCCTCCATAAAAAGGGGCTAAATTCCCCTTTCTGGTAAGAGATAACATCATCTAGAATGGGCCTGCTCATATTTTTTTGCTTATATCTGACTTACTTTCTCCAATCACATTTGTCTTCCTTGTAGGTCCAGAGTCTTTTCTCTTCCTACATGTTATTATGACACTTTCCCTTCACCCATTGCCCCATATTCTTGCTTCTCATTTGAAACAGAGTTTTCTGTCTTAAAAAACAAATCCCAATATAAACCAGGGCACTTTGCCAGACATTTGACGAACATACACTGGAAACTGCTATTCTACCCTGTTGACCCTTGAACTTTGTCTGAGCTATGGTTTATTTCCAGCCACTCCACTAACCTCCATTTTAACTGTTGGCAAATTATTTCATTTTTTTCGGTGCCTCAGGAAAGCCAGGATAAGAACATTTCCCTGTTTTATGAAGTTCTCTAAGATATATACAAGAAAAAGCTATAAAGAGCTAAGTAGTACTACTGGTAGTAATAATAATGATCATAATGGAGCTAAAATGAGCCTGTGTTCCAAACTTTGATTTTTTTTTTTTCCTTGAAAATATCATTACTGAAATGGAAGGGAAAAAATGACAGAAAGGAAGATGTAGTTCATTCTACTAATGCCAAAAAAAAAAAAAAAAAATAGATCTCCATGAGATTGGCTACCCAAAGTAATATTTTGTTCAGTACAAGAGAGCATAGGAGTTAGTATTCAGACACACGGACTCAGGCATTACACAATGAACAGAAACATCATATATGCAAGTTTTATCTGCACATAAGTCACTTAGAAAATCTCTTGGTTTCAAGGATTCTTCTTCATTGCAATTTAAAATCAATGGGTCAATTTAGTAAAATCACCTTGATTCAGGGTGAAAAATAAAAATGCTGGTCTTTTTCTATTCTGAAGCCACAAATAGGACTGAGAAAGGGGAATGTATAAGACTAATACCCAACTACTTGCTGTGGCTTGTTTGTCCTGTGTTGAGAAAAAAATGCATTTTCTTGGTTATGCATAAGTAAACTCCAAGGGAATATTTAATTCATGTCACCTTAATGGGTAGAAACACTCTTTGCAAGCTTGAATTTCAAACAAATAGTCAAGACCACAAGGCTGCCAACAGCTGACTGAAAGGCTGAAAGGCCACCCAAATGGGTGAATTTTGGATGCAGATACAAATCTCATTAAATGTATTGATGTATTAAAGCTAATGTTTTGGCCAAAAAATATCCTTCAGGCTCAGCAAAAACAGGAAACAAGCTGTTCTTTGCAGTATAACAGCTGGATTGTGTCAAAGATCTGAAAAGAAAGTACTTGACAGGCTGGGGACGAGTAAAATGGAGGCTTCTCGTAGGTAAAGAAAGTACCAGAAGTTGCATTCTATAATCCTCTTAAGGCAGAAATAAATAAGCCAATTGGCTGTGAGAGTGGGCCAAAGAAAAGGCGGAGAATGTCCCAGTGAGATGGACATATAGACTTGAATAAGGTAACTCACTTTATTTTCAGTCAAAAATGTTTTAGGATAACCTGCTGGTAATTGCATGCAAATAGTCTTCTCCAAGATTTTACCTGGCTGTGAACCCTGATGCCTCAGCTCAGCCCTGGACAGCCCAAAGGCTGCCTAACCCCACAGGAATGGTATGAGATGGGGGGTGCATGCTCAACTCTGATGTGGCCCTGACTGGCAGTACTGAGACGTTCACCATGGGAGGCGTACCCACCATGGGGAAAAGACTCCAGTGCTGCAGTGACACCAGCAGTGGTCACTGCTGAATGAAAATAAATGGCTTCAAAAGAGACATCACTGGCCAGGGATTCAAATACCCCCTGACAGAGAGCAAATCCTATGGGAAAGCCACTGTGTGCTTCTCATTTCCCAGCCTGGTAGATGTGCTTGCAGATCCCCAAGAGCTGTCACGTAGCATTCTACTTTCCCTACTCAGACAGCTCAGCAGCCCTGGCTGCCTCATCATCAGATCCTGCACCTCACACTTCTAATAATTCCTATAAGAGCTCTTCTCTTTCCCTCCCTTCAGGTTTCCCCTCCTCCCCTCATTCCTCTGAGTGATTCATGTTGAAGTTAGAAGGATTAAACAATATGTTATCTCAAATGCTGGTAATAGCTTCAGGTTAAAACCATGCAGTCTGCAAGAGGCACCTTGTTGCTTAAGTTATGCAGAGACCAGAGGCTGCAGAGCAATAGAATCTTTTTTCAGACTTTTATCATGCCCACTCCTATAATGTATTATAAATCACTACCTTCCCACTCAGCATCCTGGAGTCACCAATATTCAACATCATGCTTTTCTTTTCCTAGAAATAAATTAATATATATTTTTTTAAAAAATGCTGACTGAATTTACTGCTTGGAAAAGTGAGCATCTGAGAAATGGTTGTGAATGGATGTTGTGTAAATTCACGCACACAGCTCAGCAGTCCCCTCACCAGCCCAACTTCCTTCCTGTGTCTTGCTATTGGAGACTACATCTTCCACTACACTACTGCTCCATTCTTTATTATTCTGGACTTTTTCATCCTTTCCCTTCATCCCTGTCAAAGCAGTTGAACTCAAAGCCTAGTTCAAAGCCAACTGAAGCCTAGTAAATCTAAAAGCAGCTCTTCCATTGACTTAAGAGGACTTTTGATGAGGTCTTTAGTGCTGATTCAGAGGAATGGGGACAAGCTCAAGGAGGGCGCCCATGGGAATCTCATCAGGTTTGACAGGACCAAGTGCAAGGTGATGAATCTGCACACTCAGTGTCACCCCAGGCTGGGGATGAACAGATGGAGTAGCCCTGCCCAGAAGGACTTGGGGGTGCTGTGGGTGAGAGGCTGGACATGCCCCGGCCATGGCACTCACAGCCCAGAGAGCCAAACGTGTCCTGGGCTGCATCCAGAGCCCCGTGGGCAGCAGGGGAGGGAGGGGATTCTGCCCCTCTTCTCCGCTCTGCTGAGACCCACCTGGAGCACTGCATCCAGCTCTGGGGTCCCAGCACAGGAGGGACAGGGACCTGCTGGAGCCAGTCCAGAGGGGAGGCTACCAAGATGATCAAAGTGATAGAGCATCTCTCCCACGTGGAAATTCTGAGAGAATTGAGATTCTTCAACCTGGAAAAGATAAGGCTTTCCAGTACCTGAAGGGAGCCTACAGGAAAGGTGGAGAAGGACTATATACAAGAGCATGCAGTGACAGGACAAGAGGAAATGGCTTCAATTAAAAAAAAAAAAAAAAAAGCAGGTCTAGATTAGATATTAGGAAGAATTTTTTTAATATGAGATGGTAAGGCACTAGCACAGGTTGACCAGAGAAGTTGTGGATACCCTATACCTGGAAGTGTTCAAGGCTGGATGGGGCTCTGAGCAACCTGGTCTAGTGCAAGGTGTCCCTGTCAACAGCAGGGGAGTTGGGACTAGTTAACCTTTAAGGTCCCTTCCAACCCAGGACATTCTATGTTTCTGTGATACCACCAACTATTTTCCCAGAAAACACTATAACTGTTTGCTTATAATTGGAGCTCCTTAACTCCTAGGAGCTACAACACCTTTTAAAGTGGTAATGAAGCCTGTTCCTCATTGTTGTTCCCTGTTGTCACTTTTTTTAGTTCTTGAGGAATTTACAACTCATGGAATATGGACAAAATCTCTTTATGTTTTTATTATGAACTTGTGCAAAAAGTAAAAGCTCTATGGATTTCTCTTGTTTAACAGAACAAAAAGTGCATTGTTTTTAACTCAACTTCATAATTTGAAAATTACTCCCTGGTAATATTTACTTGTGGTTTTTGGGGTTTTTTTCTCTTATGAATCCAACTAGTTTGGGGATTTTTTTAATAGTTTAAAATGTTTGGTCAAATTTTCATTATTTTTTTACCCCCAAAACTTAGAGTTTACATTCCTAGATAAATTTCAAAACTCTTGGAAGTCTCATGAGGTAGTGCTGCCATTAAACTGTCAGTACTGAGTTTGGATAAAGACAGTTGAGCAAGTTTGAATAGAATGCTTAATAAACCCAAGCTAGGAGACATTTTAAGCACATACACAAAAATCTTCCATATTTTGAAATACTGAATAGCACTTGGTAGTGCACAGTCAGTCCATGACCAGCTTTCCTGCCTGCTGTGCTCAGAGATGTATGAATTAACAGTGCACACGTTGAACGTACTACGCTTAGTGAAAGAGCAAGAACCTGAAAGCTTTCTGTCTCAGAGAGATTCAGCTGTTGTGCGGCCATCACAAAAGTCTTTTGGCTTTGGCCAGGTTAGAAGCCCCTCTGAGCTAGTCCTGTTTATTCTAGGCAAACTCAGCATACAAGGACTGTTTAATGAGCCCCACACAGTGGAAGAAGCAGCATTTCTTAACTACTCATCAGTGAAAATCTGTTTCTTCCAAGTATCTGAGACAAGTCTCTGTAAAAGGCATAAACCTAGCTCTTCCTTAAGCTGCTCCAGGATTCTTTTACAGCATAGAACTTTCCAGTCACCTTGTTGTGTCCCAAGATCGTGTTACATTACAGGGTTTTATTTCTGTGTTACAACAGAGAGGACAAGAAAGGCAGGATGAGGCAAATGGCTCTAACTGAAAAATGAATTACAGTCTGCTCAGGAGCCTGGTAAACTGGAGCATAATTTCAGTGCTATCATAATTTTTCCTTTTAATTTTGGATAACGGTCTTGGGGCCATGTAATGCTGTTTAATTTTTTAGGTTTATCTTCTTTAGATGATTAACTACCCTATTTGTCCCCCCAAGAAACCTAACAGAGAGAATTCTCTGGAACATTGTCCAGATCTGGACGGGAGTCTCAAGTCCCAGCATTATCTCTGAAGAACACCAAGGAAAATCCCATTTCTCAAAGTGGATTGATACCAACTGCTGTTCCACAGCACCTGCATTCCCCTCTCTGAAGGAGACTGCCCAGCTCCTGCCTGTGCTGCCTGGTGCTCAGGGACCCTGACAACACTGGGGGTAGGATGATTTGGTGTTTCTGTGACACCATTCTGCAATTCTCCTGCTGTTCTGCCTTCCTCCAATGTTTTCTACAGTGTTTTGTTGAGGTTTGTTTAAAGTGTTATTGCATGCAATGCTGAGGACGGATTATTCCTTGTTATGAATTTATATAGCGCCCTAAGGGTCCCTTGATCTGTACTGTAGAGTTTCTCATGAATAGATCTCAGTTGGGACCTGAGACCTATGAAGTGAGGCTGAGCAGTTTGCTCTCTTCTAGATGAACTGTGAGCAGGGGACTCAGTGATATACAGAGAGAAAGGCTTACTGCTGAGGGGAAGACTTGAAGGAGCCTCTTCTTAAGAGACCAGCCAAGAAAGTGCTCAAAAATAAAATGTGCATTTCTACCCTTTTCCTTTGAGGAAATAACACCCCCCAAAACAAACTCCCACCATAATTCTCTGCAAACTAGCCTGCAAAGTTAAGGAAACAGAGACCTCCTGCAGCAAACTCAAATGGCAGTTAGCCGTTACTATTCCGTATATACACACTCACCAGCATAAAACCAAGGATTATGGATGAGCAGGTGCCATCGGAGATCAGAGGGAGCCTGTGGAGGGGAAGATGATAAATCAGTTGATGGCAGAGACATGGACCTGCTTCCTTCCTGTGTGGCAATCCAAAAAGGAATAAACCCACCGATTGCAAGCTAGCAAGCCCTGAAAAGTAAAGCTCATCTATTTGGACTCTTCCATACAAAGTTTAGGTAACATAGTTTCTGAATATAAACTACTGGAAGTTTATTCTCCAAAGACATGTCCTAAGTGCACGAAACCAGTGTTGTGTTGGGAGCTGGAGAAGTGAATTCTCCCTGAGACTGCTGTGTGTGTAACACTATGTCCTTATTTACTCTCTGTCTCCACTCTCTAACAGGTCTCTGAACTCTTGAGGACATGAGCTACCTCTGCCTTACAGCTGAGCTCTGTTTTCTTCTTTGGATATTGATTTTTCTGAAGGCATATCTTGCTAACATCTCACAGAGAAATGGAGATGCAGAAGGTTAAAACTAGTATATAATTCCCAGAAAAATGACTGCTCAGTGAGACTCAAGTCATGCTTTCTCCAGCAGCTGCTAAGTAGCAAAGGAAAGGCAGTGGCACCTCTCAGCAAAGTCATCCTAGTGATAGGTTTCAATACTTTAGAAAAGCTGGGACATAGACTGGCATCCTGTAACAGCCACTCCTGAGTGCAAAAACCTTTGCTAATAAAATGACCAGGCTAAAAAGGGAAAAAAAAAAACCAGAATGGAATTTAGGTTTTGTGAGAGTTTGTTTGTTTTTAAATTTTTGTTTGTTTATGTAATTTTAATTATGTAGAGCTTTCTGTCAGCACTTGGAGTGAGATCATATGTCATCATACTGGTAGTCAACATAGATGGTGAAGATCAACTTCCCTCCTTCTCCAGAGAGAAAGTTCAAGTTTGAGTTCAAGTCTGATAATTCAGATGTTACCAGCCTTTGCATATACCAATCCCACTACATGAATTCTGTAAGCTCTTTATAAATCCTGTCATCCACCCCTCAAAATGGTGGCAGCACAGGGCTTGTTTCTGAAATGGCTTTTGATGAATGCTGGGGAGCTTAGTCAAGAAAAAATCCAAGTCTTGGTGATACATTAGAGCGAGAGTGACAGGCCCATGTGTTGAATATATTCTGGTGCAAATATTATCCTCACTAATGATGCTTCCATGAAAATATAAAGATCAAGGAAAGGAAAAGGAATAACAACATCTTTCATTGTGTTTCTGTGTGTCTGATAAAGTCATTAGGGAAAACAAGAAAATGGCTTTTTGATGCTGATGCTGCATAAACATGTTTTCTGAAGGAAAATGTTTTCACATTATCCTAAGAGGTGAAAAAGAAGAGAGATTAAACTGCCAGGACTCTTACACTGAGGGGTGATTTCCCTTAGTACCTTTGACAGAGGGGAGAATGGCCTGGATAAATGACAGTAGGGGTGGGTAAAGGGGTACCATCATCTTTTCTATCTGAAGGATGTACAGAACAGGAGTGGAAGGGTGCTTGAAGGCCAGAGGAAAGCAGAGTTTGTGAAGGGAGCTACAGAGGAACTAGACAGCTGAGCTGTAGCGATTACCTGGACAAGCAAGACTGAACAAGAATATCATCATGAGGCTGGTACATCAGAGAACTTGCTACACTTCCTGAGACTGACAAAAAGATATCTATAGTCCTCTGCTGGGAAAGGCTGGGTTCTAACCCAGACTTTCTGTTTTATACACGGACTCCAGGCAGGCATGGATGGGGGCCAAGATCTGTAGTTCTCCTTCTGGGGAGCATCCAAGAATGTTTTGTTGTCTCAAACCAAGCTCTTAGAAGACACACTGGCTGAACAGAAAATATACAGTCAGGACTAAATGCCCTGCAGTCCATCCTTTCCGCGCATGTTCTGAGTTCAGACCTTTTCAGTCGGTTTATATGCTTTGACTTATTGAAACAAACTGATAGTGGGAAGAAAAACTGTTCCAGTGATCAGTGTGCTAAAGGACACCACTGAGACAGCAGTTCTAAGTGAGACCACTATTTAAGGTTATATAGACTTCTCCTTGCTTCATATATCTGATCTCTTGTTCTGTGACAGAGACCGATATTGTGGCTTCTGGAATGTGGAATAAGTTTGCCAAATAATTGTTTTGTTCAGTTTTTCTGTGCGGTGACGTTTGTTTTATGAATGTACAACAAACAGGACATCTTGCAACAACTCCATGTGATGGAGTCATCCCCAAGTTGTGACTCCATAACTTGCATGTTTAATGCACTTTGGACATAATAGTTGAGTTGCATAATATTATATCTCTTACAGATATGAAATAGATTATATCACATCATTAAACATATGCACCATTTCTTCTTCTAATGCTTAGACATGTCTTCCTTGCTTAGACATGCCTTGGAGAATCTTTGGACCTCACTAGGAATGATGAAATTATGAGACTTCACACCAAAAAAGCTAACAGATTTAAAAGGTTTTCTATTTATTAAAATTTACTACCAAATCTAGATTTTCAATAGCAGTGAAAATTCACACAAACAAACAAACAAAAAAGGCTGAAAAGTGGTCTTCATATTTCAGCAAGTTGGCCTAATTCTGCTACACTGAGTAATCCCAAGGACAAGGAAAAAACCCCAGATATCAAAGTATCGGCTGGCCAATTAAACTCAACCAGACACTTTTTGTTTGCCTGCAAGAATGAGATGTGGATGGGGTGAGCTTGAAGGAACTCTTTTAGGGGATCCTAAAAGAGTTGATCTCATTAACTTTTCCATGGGGGACAGAAGTTTTCTGTGTTATGTTATCTGATGCCCACAGTCCAGGCCAGAAGTAACCTCTTTTGTACCTGCAGCTAGCAGGCTCTTTAGATCTTTAAAAGCACAAATTAGCTCTGTAACATTATGGGGGCTCTAGGAACAAGTTTTCTTTAAAGGCATTTTACTCTTCACTATTTTCTTCTTTTTTTTTTTTTTTCCCCCCACCAAATCGAGCTTTAGCTTCCTTGCTTTTCTTCCTTTTTTTCCTTTCTTTTTTTTTTTTTCCCTACATCTTTAACCCCTTTCCTTTGCCTCTTTCTTTTTTTTTTTCTTCAACCTCATTTCAGAGGTCTGACAGCTCAGATCTGTAATGGGTCTTCCTGCTGGACATCTTTATAATTGGGACTGCAGAGTTCTGAAAGCATGCCAGATGTGTCGTCATCAAACAGCAAAGTCCTCATTAGAGCCCGAGTGGTAAGTGCATGTGTATGTTTTCAGAAGAACTTTTCCATTAAGAGCTAGTAGGTGTCCAGGAGCAAAGATCATTGTCTCTTTTGTAGCTGGCCTTTATATAAAGGATTTTACCCAGTGAAGTGAAATATTTTCTTTTGTCCCACTGTGTTTTCCATTGTAATGGGGACTTGTCTGTATCATTTGGTTGCTGAAGTGGTGCTTGATATGACAAGAAACCACTCTCCAGATGCTAATTGCCCTTGGGTTGCATTATTTATGCAGGAGAAGCAAAAATGGGATGTTCCACTATATTTTTTTCCTCATAAGTGTTTCTTCAATTCTTTAGCATGATATCTTTCCCTTTATACTGCACATGCCTGAACTGTAACATTTATCCAAAAAAGATGAATTTTCTTTTATTTCGAAAAAGAGAGGCAGGGGTGGATAATGGTGCCTTATTTGATGCCTCAATCCAGATTCTGCATCAAACTCATTTCATTTTTGCAAATAATTTAGAATCTCCATATCTTAGCATGTTAGTGGGAAGATAAGTGCAAGTATATTAGACTACCCTTTGGAGCTGTTTTGAGAATAAAATGTACATGAGGTAAAGTTCCTTAAATTGAAAAATATTTTTAGGTACAAAGTAATTAAATCTTTCTGTAGAAGAGCTATAGTAGATAAGTGTCTAGAGAGAACTCAAATGAACTGATTAGCTATTTTTTGGTGGGGTTCCTTTTTTTTTCTTTTAATATAATACAGAGATTTTTAAATAAAACTGCCAGAATGTCCTCTACCAACCTTTCTTTCTTTCTTGCAGAAAATGCTTGTCAAAACTGCATGCGTGTGTGAAAATCTATCAATTCTAATAAAATTTCATTATGAAGATATCTGAGACGATTGTTCTGATGAGCTTGTAATGGAACAGAATGTTCAGATGTTTCCATTTCAGTACAGCCTTTTGTGTATATCATTTTAAACCTGTTCATAGTGTATAAAATCAAACATGAGCATTAAAATGAATCATTTCACTTTCTTTGAAAAAGCAGGTTTCAAATAAAAATCATCATTATTTTATTTCAGGCTCATATTCCGGAGTAAATTTCATATTTCTGCTATTATTTTTATCCAGCTAAAAAGAGTGAAAATTATGGGGATAATGTAATTTTCTGTGAAACAGAAAATACATTTGCAGCCAGGTTCTACTTTTAAAAGCAAATTGGTCAAACCGTGAGTGAGCAATTTTTTAGATACATGAAGTGGGGTTTATGTCATCTACTGTTAGACATGAATAGTTCTAAGAAAGTATCTAGACTATCTCTGGGATCCATGGAGGAAAATAGGTGTCACCACAGGATTTATCTCATGTGTCTTAGAATGGTGTGAAGTTCTTGTGGCAGATATATAGTTATATATTCTGTTTCTTCAGCAAAGAAATGCAAAGAAAATACTACAGTGAGAACGACCTTGTTTTAATAAGAACACAGGGCAGGAAGGGTTATGAGTATCTTATTTTGGTCTTTTTGTTGTTATAACTTGTCTCAAAACTCAAGAATGTTTATTTGTATTCCTTAGCACCTCGTTCTGCTGTTCTGGACCAAACCCCACACTCTTCTTTGTGCAATATAACAGAAGTCTGACCATTGTTACCCTGTCACTAAAAGCATGCAATGCCAGGTGAAAACTGTTTGAATTCTCAGGTCAGTTTAAGAAACCTCAGCTAGATTCAGTTTTACCTTTTTGCACATGTTAAACAAAACTGAAAATGACAATGCTATCCTCAGCCAACAAAGCAGAGAGAACAGGACAGTGTCTCAGTGTACAACAGGACACGTGTCATTGACTGCTCCCACGTGATCCTGATTCTGATCTTGGTTGTAATAGAGCAGCTCTGTAAGGATTTTGGAGTCACACAATAGTAAGTAGGACCAGAAACTTGCTAATTAGTTTGTTAATAAAAGCATATGTATGATTCACAACAGTGAAAGATACGGTCCATTGCTCTTTTTGTCTGTGTCCTTTATTCTCTTTTCTACTCTATTCCACCCTTTCTGTCTCCCCTTTCTTTTCTTCAATCCAGTTGTGATTTACTGCATTATAATTATATGTTGTCTTCTGACTACTAATAATTCCAATATCCAATCCATCCATACAACAGTAATTATTACCTATAAGATGTTGCTCAAAACAAGGACAAACAGACTTTTTTGCTTTTTTTCTAAGCTGTTTTTTGAAAGCATTCTTGGTAATGATGCCTTTGCCTCATCCCCCAAGGAAACTAGCAAAAAAAGAAAAGAAAAAAACAAATGCCTACACAAAGGAAGAATGAGAATACAAAGAGGAAATTCAATACAGTGTATTAACTCACAAGAAGAAACAGTGAGTAAAGTGCTGGGCTTATCATTGACTGGAATGGAAAAAGATTACCCAACAAATCTATCCCTTCTGTTGATGCAGAGCTTTTCGTAGACTTGCACCAGAAATTAATCTGGACCAACAAAATTACTTGTATAAAAGAAGCACTAAAAAGAAAACCAGCAAACCACTTCAGAATGGGATTATTTCTTTATTTTATACATACATAAACACAAGGATTAAAGAACTTGCATTATATTTACTCTTGATGTATGCTGTGAGGAGTAGCACTTTTAATCTTTCCATTTTGTTTAGAAATCCAGATTTTAATGATGGGACAGGTGTCCAAAAAGCACCAGAAATGTCATTCTTTAAGAAATTTTAATAGATAAAAAACAATTTGCAAATTTGGCCCACAGTGCCATAATGGATTGATCCACAGGTCTTTTGCCAATTATATCAAAATATGAGAGATTTCCTAAAATGAATTGTTGAGAGCTGAATCTCAACTCAATTGAAAACAGTGGCAAATGTCCCAGTCATTTCAAATGTTTCGCCCCAAGCACCTCAGAAGCTTACGCCAGGACTCTGTGACAATATTTTTAAATATTCTAATCGATCAAACTATGTGGCCCCTCTAATACTGACAATTGGTGGTTGCCCAGGTAAGATAAACATATAGTTGCATTTTGTCAGTATACTCTTTCAGTCTCCAATGCTAACTGCAATTTGCAGTGCAGAGATTTCTAAGATAAGGGATGGCCTTTTTATGTTAGCCTTGATGGCTTTTTCTTTCATGAAGGGCTTTTTATGAACCTATATAGATATTTAATCTTCAAATGTTCCTGCAGCAGGGAGTTCAACAACTCATCAGGCTTTTAGTCTTTACAGTCAGAACACTCTTGATTTGTTAGATTTGTGTTTGCTTTTTAATGATTGAATTTGATGTCCTCTATTTTCTGTGTTGAAAAAAAGGTCATGAAATGTAATCTGTAGAGCATAAAGTCTGAAAATCTTCTTAATGACCTCCATGTCCTTTGGATTGGGCTCATAATAATTTCTGCTAGAATATCTCAGAAGAGGTCCAGCGCTAATATACAACAGAAAGCTCAATACTTCTCATTCATTTTTTTTCTAAGACTGAGTCTTCAATTAGAGACTGACTATGAGATGATGGACTCCTGGACCAAAAGAGGAAGTAAAAAAAAAACTAACAGCAGGATTGAAAGCCTGGACTTCAAGTTGGTAAACACTGATCTGTTTGGGGATCTGCTTGAAGGAATCCCATGAAATACAGTCCTGAAGTGAAAATAGGTCCAGGACAGCCGGTTGATTTTGCAAAGGCCACCTCCTCCAGCCACTAAAACAGTTCATCTCGACTAGTAGGAAACCAAGAAAAGGCATCAAAAGGTCTGCATGGGTTGACAGTAACCTGGCAAAACTCAAGATATGAAAGTAAGTGTAGAAAAAGTTGATGCACAGTCTGGTGACCTGGGAGGAATATACAGACTGAGTTCATATTGATGATGTTAGAAAAGGCCACTCAGTGGATTTGACTCTGGCAAGAGAAATGAAGGACAAAAAGAACGAGTTTTTAATCAACAAAAGGAGAATTTATGGAAAGTTTAAGTCTGCTTCTGAATGGAGTAGGGGATTTGCAATGTGGTGAAGGCTGAGGTACTCAACACTTTATTTGGTTTGGTTTTTTACTGGTGAGATTTTTCTTTGGGAATTCCAAGGGTCTTGAGGCAACCCCAGGAGCAGTAGAAAAGTCTGAGCAAGGAAGATTTACTCTTGGTGGAGGAGGATCATCTTATCTTTTCTACTCTATTCCACCCTTTCTGTCTCCCCTTTCTTTTCTTCTAAGAGTCTGAACTTACATAAGAACTTGGGACCTGATGGGAAGAACCTGCAAATGTTGAGGTCCTGGTCAATGCCATTGTGAAGCCATTTTTAAATAATCTTTGAAATGTCGTGGCATTTGGAGGAGGTTGCTAAGGAAGCAAACATTACCCTTGCTGTCAAGAAAGGCAACCAGGGGAATTTGAGGAACTGTAGGATGCTTGGTGTTATGTCGATCCCTGGTGAGATGATGGAGAAAGTAATCAGGGAACCAAACACACAAAAGACAAGGTGATTTGGAGTAGTCAGTACAGACCTAGAAAAGGGGAAATCATGCCTGACAAACCTGATAACCATCTAAGATGAAAAGAACTGTTTGGTGAACAAGGGAAAAGCTGTGAATCTTGGTTTCTCATGATTATGTCAAAATTTATGACAAAACTCTTCCACTAACAAACTGATGAAATTCGGGCCAGTTAACTAGACAGTGAGGTAGTCTGAAATCTGCTTAACTTCTGTTCTTAAAGAGTTGGTGATCAGCAAAATCCATGGAGGCCACTTCCTAGTGGTATGTCCCAAGGGTCTAAAATGAGGGCCAATACTGTTTAAAAATCTGTATTAACAAATTGAATGGTGGAAAAATGAACCCTCAGCAAGTTTGCATTATAAGCAATGGGCACAAATCAATATACAGGAAACTCCATTAAAACACAAAAAAAACCTTCTTAACTGTGAGTGTGATCAAACATTGCAATAAATTGTTTAAAGAAGTTGCATACTCTCTATTCTCAGACATACTCAAAATCCCTCTGGACCTAATCTGACCCTAATTTGATCAGGGAGTTGGACTGGGCAATCTCTAGAGACCGCGTCAACCTCAGCTATTTTGTGTTTGAGTTAAGTTTCCAAGTGAGTAGGGGTTTGTGTTACCATTTTTTTCCTGCCTATCTCTGACATAGGTTAAGGGGCTGGCCAGGGGATAAAGAGACCACATAATATGCTCTGGAGTGTTATTAATCCCAGTTCATAAATGTTAATGACTTTCCTGCTCATGGCTAATCCAGACAGAGAAAAGGGTTTTGAGATTAGAAGATAAATCCTTACCTTCATGGCAGGCCCAAAGGACTCTGAAGCATTTGGGAAAATGACACGTTAGCATCAACACCAATTCTGCATCAGGATGCACCAGCACAGATTTATGTTCCTGAGAGGCATCCCATTTATCACATGTGTGCTGCAATATCCCACTTTGCATAGGTTTTTCCACAAAAGTTCAAGCCATGCTAAGGCTGAGAATATAAAGAGCAAAAATATCAAGAGAGACTCTGTAAGATAAAATGACAGATACCTCCTGTACCTGTTCTCTCACCACTCATTTCACTCTCTTTCACGTTACTTTGTCAGTGTGGACTGTGTTCTTGCAGTCCCTCAGACATCCCTTCATTTGGACAATTTGAAGGAAATTCAGGTCTTATAGTCTTCCCTGAGCAATCTGGGAAGCACAACTTCAGGAAAACAGATGTGTTTCTACTCTTATCTGAAGAAGTGAGAGAAGGGGAGAGATATCAGGTTGATGCATATTCAATCTGAAATTATTTATGTGCATGTACATATTTTTTTCATATGTATATCTACAAATACATGCAGATACATGTAGATATGCACATGTATAAACATAGGAAAAGAAGAGATATGCCAGGTAAATATGTCAAAGGGCTATAATAAATTCCTACTATTACATGGGTTTGTGTATTTTTGAGCATTAGGATAGGGTTTTTCAATACTTTCATATTTCACCTCTCTCCTGTCTATCAAAGAGATGAAAGCTATGTCGGGACAAAGTAAAAATATAAGCAATTATCACAGCAAAGCAAAGCTATCCTAAACTAAAGTGCCCAGGCCCAAGAACTGGTATCACAGGATATTGCCACACTGAAATTTAAGGGAAAGATATCATGATGATGACAATAAGCATCAAATCCTTGTGAAAATGGCCATGTCTTCAACATGTTTATCAATACAACCTCAGGAGATGTTCAGAGTTCTTTCTGATTTTTAGCTGCTAGCTAATGCAAATATTTCCTTTTTTAAATATTTATACATGACCCTCATGGGAATCAGGGTTGCAAATGAGTAAGGATCATGGAGATCACAGAATAATAGAATTAAGTTGGAAGGGATCTTAGAGGTCATGCAGTTCCAACCCCCTGCCATGGACAAGGACACCTTCCACTAGACTAGGATGCTCAGAGCTCCATCCAGCGTGGGCTTGAACACTTCCAGTGATGGGGTATCCACGGCTTCTCTGGAATCTGGAGGTGTTCCCTATTTAACCAAACTGACTTAACATCTGGAACAGAAGCTGAGGCTGCTTTCTCCAAAATGCCATGAGTAGGTCAATTTTAGGTTTCCAGATAGCCTTACCAATGTGTGTGTCCAGCAACCCAAGCGCACACAGACTCCTCGGGCAGATGTTAATTTCCTAAGTCTCTTGTCTTTTTTGTTCTAAGTAGGAAAAAATTGCCAAATGTAAGATAAAAGGTTGGTCAAAAATATAAATTAAAAAAAAGGGTTGCTCACCATGGATATCCATTTGCTTTTTAAATTTTAGAATGTGTTTTCCACTACAGAGCCATCACAGTCAAAAACACTACTCTTTTGCATGTTCCAGTATTCAATTAGCAATTGAAAAGCTTGAAAAATTAGTATCTGGGGTGACTCAATCCTGGAGACATTCCCAGTGCTTGTACTAAACTGAAGTTCATCTGAACCTGGTACAGCCAACACTAACAGTGTGCTAACAAAATATCCCAGTTATGAGTATCCTGGTTTGTTTGGAACAGAAACTAAAATATAAAGAATATTTATAAAGGTCTCAAGTAAAATTATGTTTCTTGCAGGGCTCAGAACAATAAAAAAAACAAACAAAAAAAATTTTCAGGTGTAGTAGGAGTAAAAAAGATTTGAAGAGTGAAATATTTCCATTATTAAGTAGTAATAAAAAAATGACAACAAGTATGGAAAAAATGATATATTTTATATGAAAAGTTAGCTTTCATATTTGAAAGAGGCAATATGAAGTACTTGTAGCAGATGAGGTCAATTAAGCACTTTTCAGTCCAGTAGTAACCAGTAAAGATAGAGAAATATTATTTCTAGACATAGACATTTACAGATCATGGGACTGATCTGTAATTCTCATCTCATGAATGTCAGTGTGTGTCCTAAGTGCCCATCTTCCTGTTAATGTAAATTTGTATTATTTTTTTAGAAAAAAAACCCCAAAATAACACAAAACCACCATAGGATTATAAAAAAGATAGCACTATTGTTCCATTATATTAAAAAAAATTAGATATCAGTTCTGGGTAAGACAATGGAAAATTTTACAAGACACTCAGAAAATAGAAAATTGAATAATATATATAATCGGTAGAAAATTGGTAGATTATGATCAATAACTAACAATAACAACAACAACAATAATAATAATAATGCTAATAACGTTTTATTGAAAATAGGTTCCATAAAACAAACCTGGTTTAGTGTTTGGAGGCGCTTACAGGTTGCTTAATAAGAATAATTCTGCTGCTATGCTATACTTTAAAGTATTCCTTATTTCAGCACACCATTTTGATTAAAAATATGTACTTCAGAGTATCAACAACACACACACACTTCTCTGTGCTATCCTCCCTGCTGATTAACTGGCAGCTGTGAAAAAAAATTGTTATTGATAAAGAATCACCAGTGAATAAGAGAAGTTTAAAAAATGGTTTTGTGCTCATCCACATTTTAAACAGGGAACTGGAAGGAAATATAACGTCATTACTGGTGAAATGTGCAGATGACACAATATTTGTCCTTCCTTTAGCTGATTGAGGGATAAATATTAACAATATCCAAGCAGCCATACAAAGGCATGTGGGTTCTTTAAATGTAATCATATATTTGGGAACAAGAAATGCACCCCAGACACAGGATGCTGGAAACTGAAGACTTTGAAAAGGTTAAGTGTAAATGATGATTTTAAGAGAGGCACTGATAGAAGAGAAGCTTGTGTGATGCTAGGCTGCATAAAAAGAGAAGAAATAGGAAAGAGTGGAGAAAATATTCCATTTCAGCATTCAGCATTCACAGGACTGAGACAATTGTGGCATCTGCATGAATAAAAATAAAGAGTTTATTAAAAAAAATGAGCTGGGTGCAGAAAAGAGCCATGGAAGTGATTTCAGGTCCAGAGAAACTGCTTCACAGAGAGAGACTTAAAGAGCTCAATCTGTTCAGCCTATTAAAATGAAGACTGAGAGGTGACTGCAGTACAGCATATCAGTACCTTCACAGGGGAAGAACGCTGGGTATTAATGGGCTCTTTAATCTAGTGGGGAAAGGCACATCAAGAACTAATGGCTGGGAGCTGAAGCCAGACAAATTCAAATTAGAAATTAGGCACAACGGAGGAGATGATTAACCAGAGTCACAAACTACTGAGGGAAACAGTGTTTTCTCTGTTGCTTGGTATCTTCCAAATCAGAAAAGACAGTTTTGGGGTGGGGGTTTTTTTTCAGATCTGTTTTGGCTGAAGTTTTATTTCTTAATAAAAGGGCATAGCTCAGCCCAGGTTTGTGCAGGTTTGATATGGTACAGGTAGGTGGGAGAGGTCTCTTGATGTCCACTGAGATGACAAAAAGCTAAGTGAATGTAGTTAGCACAGGGATGAGCCTGAGCTAACTAATCTGGCTCATATATTAAAGCTCCAGTCTCAAGAGCCTTTTATGCTTTCCAGTTGGCACCAGGAAATGCAGCTTGTCTTTTTTTTATGTGCAGTACTGTACGGAAACATCCTTTCTTTTAAATAATGATATGTTTTATATCCCTAAAGAGATGGGATATTAACATAACTTTGGTCAGATACAACATCAGAACTTTAGTTTCAGGGTTTACAGTTCACAGAGCTCAGCCTTCCAATTTTAAGGATCAATATTCTACTTTAAATATATATATATGGGTGTGAATAACATTAAGTAATTGAGCTCTAGATCTCCTTTCTGAGTCTTTTTGTTTGCTTTGGCTGTTTTGTGGGGCTTTTTTTTTTGGTTTTTCTTTTTGTTTCTTTGGTTTTTAGTGAAATGCAGAGAAGAAATGGAAGACACAACACAAAAGAACTAGAAAATTAAACTCAAATAGATTGATAAAATGTGAGCTGTGCTGCTAGAAGTTTGAATTTGTTAGCTGCAATGTCTTGAATAAAGGGACTGCTGCCATTTTCTCAGCCAGTTATTCCAGGAAACCGATGTACCATGCACGAGTGTGGCATGAGTTTTAACATGCTGCTAGACACTTGCTACTTTTCTCATTACAAGCAGAAAAACAGATACCAGGGATGAGGATCATACAGACTATGTCTCCTTCTATTATTTCCAGATGGCTCTGTTTTGTTGTGATTTTAATGCCATCGCACAATGTTCTCTTTCTTCTTTTTTATTTCTTCACTTTTTTTTTTTTTTTTTACTTTTTACTTTTTCCTTTTTCTTATTTATTTGCTGATACCCCAGAGTGCTGTGCAGTTCTGGGGAAGAATAACCCCATGCACTCCATGCCCCAGTACAGTCTGGGGGCCTCCCTGCTGAGAAGCAGCTTTGTGGAAAAGGAGCTGGGGGTCCTGGCAGACAACAACCTGCCCCCGAGTCAGCAGTGTTCCCTGTGGGCCAGGAAGGCCAATGGTGCCCTGGGTTGCATTAGGATAAGCATTGCCAGCAGGTCAGGGAGGTGATCCTGACCCTCTGCTGAGCCCTGTTGAGGTGTCACATGGAGCACTGTGTCCAGTTCTCAGCTCCTCAGGACAGGGGAGATGTGGAGCTCTTGGAGAAATTCCAGTGGAGAGCTTACAAGGATGATCAGGGCACTGGAGCGTCTCTGTCATGAAGAAAGGCTGAGGGAGCTGCGGCTGTTCAGCCTCAAGAGGACACGACTGAGAGGGGACCTCATCCATTTCTGTCAGCACCTACAGGGAGGTGACAGAGGATGGAGCAGGCTCTGCTTGGTGGTGCCTAGCAATGGCACAAGGGGTAGTGGGCACAAACTAATGCCCAGGAAGTTCCACCTGAACATGAGGAAGAACTTCTTTACTAGCAGAGAGGGTGTGGAGTGTCCCTCACTGGAAATACCCCAGAAAAGTCTGGACGAAACCCTGTGCCATGTGCTCTGCATGACCCACTATGATCCCTCCAACCTAGCCCATTCTGTGATTCTGTGATTAAGCACAAGTCCCTTCTTAGTATCTGGATTTGATATTTTCAGAGTGGTCACTATCCAGCAGAACTGATTTTTTCTTTTCCAAAGAACAATATAAAAAAGTGAAGATTAAAAAAAAAAAAAAAGCTTCAACTTTACATTCATTTCTTTGTGCAGTTCTAAAAAAAAAAAAAAAAGCTTCAACTTTACATTCATTTCTTTGTGCAGTTCTAAATTCCTCCAACCTAGCCCATTCTGTGATTCTGTGATTAAGCACAAGTCCCTTCTTAGTATCTGGATTTGATATTTTCAGAGTGGTCACTATCCAGCAGAACTGATTTTTTCTTTTCCAAAGAACAATATAAAAAAGTGAAGATTAAAAAAAAAAAAAAAGCTTCAACTTTACATTCATTTCTTTGTGCAGTTCTAAAAAGGGACTACATTCCTGTTCAAGAATTGCTTAAAAATTCGTTCAGTATCTAAGAGATTTAGTCCAGCTGTTTAATTATTTTTTTAAGTGTTCACTGTTTATGGTTGCCATTTCAATGAAAGGTAGTATTTATTACACTTCAAATTTGTGGACAGGAAAAATGTTATTAAAGTGTGGCCTCTTCTTTGCCTTCTCACTACATTAGAGAGGATTCTGATTTCAGAACAGCCTTTTAAGATAAATAACGCATTTTCCCTATTTTTTTACTAGAATTCATGTTAAGTCATTTGAAACAATTGATGTCAAGGTTATAAAGAAACAGTAAACATCAGATCATGACAGGAATATCATTATGGCCTGGAGTCCCCAGTTAGGTCTCAGTCTCCTCTGAGGTATACCCACACCAAAGACACACAATGCAATGGTGACACCAAAGACTTTACAGCTGAGGTAGAACTAGCTATTGCTAGAGCTTTTCCAAAGGCCAGCAACTTCTACAGGAATAAATCTTTGACTCAAGAGTGTATGGATTAGGATTTCAATAAGAATTTACAATTACCAACTTACTTTTGTGCCATGTGGAGAATGTATTTTCAAAATAATGAAGCTTAGACTGAAGAGATGAAAAACATGTAAAGGGTGATAGATGTAACCAACATTTTTTTCATTTGGTTTTGTTCAAATGTCTCACAATTTTCAGTAACACTAGAAAACTCTTGTATCAATTCTCCTTGTTCCTAGCCTGTTTCATTTTATAAGTCCTCAAGGAGTCAATTTTCCAAGGATTCAGGAAAACTCCGTATATTCCTTAAAAATGAACTGGTTTAAGCCTGAGAACTTCTGCCTGAGATTACAAGTCATGCACCAACCTGATGTAAAACCTTCTGAAATGACCCGAAGAGAAACTGATGAAACCTTACGCAGTAAAAATTTGTCTAGAATTCTCTATTTTACATGTTTTCTAATCAAATAAGAGACAGTTTTAGTACTAGGATATTATTTTATTTTATTTTATTTTTATATTATTTTATTTTGACACATCATTCACTGTACAGAGCACATGAGCAACAAAGAACAGTCTATACAGGGGGATGTGGAATTTCTTCTATTAACCTTAAGTTTTATTTTGAAAATATTAGAAAATATTAAAGAAATTATAGCTAACAGATCCACTGGAAGTGCAACTTGAGCAATCCAGGCTGGACAGTGGGAAAATGTCTGCTATTAGGGATTGTGCAGCCCTGGAGATAATCACATAAGAAATTGAAGGAGTTTCTATCCCTAGGTGGTTTCAAGACCAGATAGGTAAAATTGTGCCTTGCCTAACACAATACTTTCTTACTTCAAATAGACAGCTGGACTAGAGGCTTCAAAAGATGTCTCCCAACCAATATATTTTGTAGGTAGCTAAATAATTGCAACATGTATTGGATCACTTCTTCTTTTAAACTAAATTTATTAATCAAGGCCTTAAAAGTAATCTGAAATGAGTCATAAGGACACAATAATTTGTGTACTAAAGATTCTAAGCTCTTTTAATTCAGTATTTCACATCTTATGTTGCTCTATAGAAAGCAAAAAGTATTTTTTATGAACAATTACTAAATAATCTGGATATAGAAGGAATTTCTAAGACACCGACAAAAGATTTTTTACAGAATCATAGAGTAATTTAGGTTGGAAATGATCTTTAGGACCATCAAGTCCAGCAGTAGACTCAGCTCTGCCAAGCCCACATGTCCCTAGGCCCCACAACTGGACAATGACTCAAACCTGAACACACTGTTCCAATGCCTGTCAACCCTTTAGATGAAGAACTATTTCCCTAATATCCAATCTAAACCTCCCCTGACTCAACTTGCGGCTATTTCCTCTTGTCCTATTACTTGTTACTTTTAAATGTGTTTGTTTTATTTTATTTTGGTTTTATGAAAAAAAAAATCATCTGAATAAAAATAAACTTTTAGTGCCAATTTTGTTATGATACCATATTTTGACATATTTTAGAATGAAACATTATAGCTTTCAATTTCCAAAATATCATTTCTGTTATTCCCTTGAAAGATTAATCCTCTCCTTCCTGCTGCATCTCCAAATAAAAGAAAAAGTTTAACTTTTTTATTTGAATATTTTCTTCAGTGATCCATTTGTGGTACTTTTCATTTTGTGTATTCATATTTGAAAGAAAATAAATTAAAATAAAGAGAACAGTTTCATATTGATACGCTTTCCTTCTTTCCAACTCTGTAGTTTTCTGTTTCAACCTTCAAGTGCAAAAATGAAAAACAACTGGTATTCTAGCACTTTTACCGATCAGTTACTTATTCCACTAATCCAAAATACAAATTCTTATCCTAAATACTAAAAAAATTAATTTCTTTATCAGACTGACTTGGAATGTGACCCTAGAGCTTCTGTATCCACCTTTAAAAAAAAAAAAGATGGTACTTTTCCACCACAGTCTTTCAAAATTTATACATTTAGAATGCTTAATACTATATGGAGTTATTTCTAATTTAAAGCAGTATGACTCTCCTAAATACACTGCTTTTATTGTGATTTACACCACTGTTGCTGAGCTCTGAATCACAACCATGTCTATATTTATGGTTTTCACAATCCCTTTGGCTGTATGTAATTTTTACAGTAGAATAAAAATGGCAGACCCCTACTTAAAGGACCTTATCATCATAGAACCTTAATTACAGCTATGTTAAAGTAACCTCTGTAGTGGCCCATGAGCCAAAGCAACAATAAATAAAAGGGACTGTAAAGTGAGTAGCTTCTTCCAAAGGGAAATGTCAGCCTGCACAAGGAAATGTCACCAGTGCAATAAGATTTCCTGCTGCAGCACAGGGTGCTGATTGGGAGCGGAGCAGAGAGAGGAGCTGGTGCTCTGTGAGTAGTGTGCGTGGTGAGAGGCTGGGGACACACAGAGCTGTCTGCCCACTGGGCAAAGCAGGAGGAGCTGCCAGGTGGGTGATCAGAACTGTCAGGCTGAGCCAAAGTGGAGACTCTGGGCTAGACCCCTGGAATGAGGCTGCTGCATCAGTTTGACATCGATGCCCTGTTTTAGTATTATTTATTTTAACTCGTACACTACATAGTCTTCCCTGGAAACAGAAGAGCTTTTCCTCCATCAGATGTATTCCTGTTTCTGCAACAGTTGACATGGCAGTGTCAATCAAAGGAGACCGGACGTACCAGAAGTTCACCAGCCTCTGTCTTCTGGGTGAGGTGATCACATACAATATAGATAGGAGACCACTGTGGCAGAACTCAGATGTCCTACAAGAAACCTTAGACACAAAATATGGAGGAATTTTCCTCATTTTCCCCCAGGCAGCAAGTCTATCTGCAGAATTTTCTTTCTTTCTAAATCTTTGCTTCCATCTCCCAATAAACTTTAAACTGTGGTTTTGATTTTTCTCTGGATCCAGTTTGATTTTGCCCAGCCTCCCACCACATGGGCTACACACACAAACCTTTAGTCCTGGGTTTGAAGAACCACACTCTGGGCCAGAGACCTTCCCCATTTTGCCTCTCATGCATCCATCTCTTGGGATGCTAGAGCTCTAATCCCTTGTTATTTTTGTTGCAGGAAGAGGTCTTCTTGCTTCATTTGTTGAATTGGAAAGATCATGCCTAACACAGTATCTGGCTTTAATGAACTCAGTGATTATCTCTGTTCTGAGAGCAGCTATAACAGCTCTTGGTGCAGTAATACGAGTGAACAGAACACTCAGACCAAAAAGAAAAAGGGAATCTGCCAATTCCAAGCAATCATGAAGCTCAGTACCTGTAAAAGCCAGTAACAAGGCAGGTGAAATTTAGTTACCCATCTATGACATGCACTGACACATGCTCAGCCACAACCTTAGGAAAGACAGTTCAGTCAGTATGAGAAAGTAGGATGTACACAGAGATTTTTAGGCTGAAGACAGGAATTTGCATAGAGAAACATAAACTGTATTGCATTGTACACTAAATATAAATGAGAAATAACACACACCAACCTCTGGTCAACTGTATAAGGCATATGATTCCCTCTGCATATGGCTTTAGCTGTAAGCATGTAAGGTTTGCTGGGACTATACTTCCCTTCCCTAACTGAACTTGTTCAAAGGTACAACAAGAATCAGACCTTTTGCTTAGGGGGAAATCAAAGGGGAATTCAAACCCAGGAAATGCCTCTGGCCCTACCCCTCCAGTCTGTGCCATACCATATAACTAAGAGATCCAACCTTATATCTTAGAAGAACCAACCTTTTGATGTTGCTCACAGATGATATCTGCTGCCAATGTCCATTACCAATTTTAACTGCCAGACTCCTCCACTGGAAAAAAGGAATTCATTTTCCAAGCAGAGATGAAACTTTTTTTACTTCCTCCTCCTCCTCCTCCTCCTCCTCCTCCTCCACCTTCTCCCCCCAGCTCCTTTGCATCTTTTCAATTTATGAAATGCTTTGGGATCATTCTGGGAGAAAAGGTCCATGCAGTATAACCACACTAGCTTGTAAAGCAAACAGAAAAAAATGGCCTGTTGGTCATAAAAAAGCTGTCTGCAAATTTGTCATATGCTATCTCTACACTGGATCTTATTCAGGACTGCAAGATGTGGTGGTTTGTTTTATACTGATGGGCACTGTTGCCAGGGATTCCATCCCAATATAGATGTTTGTAATACACATCGTGTGTCAGTCTCTTCAGTCAGTTGTCAGGAATAGAGTTTGAAAGGCATATAGTGACAGTATAAATGCATATGGTTTATCTGAATATTTTGTTAGTAGGATGATGGGTCCTGGCTGCTTAGGATGCTACATGGACTCCCATGCAACCTGCATCTTTACCAACTCTGTCTCCCAGACTGGAAATAAAGACAAGCCATGCTGGTCTCTCTTTACTGTCAGTGGAGTGAAATCTAGAGGGCAATTCATCTGACCTGCCTTTGACCTTCATCTTAGAATGAGATGAGCTTCTTTCTGTATTTCTTTCCACTGACTATGAAAACAAGAGCCACATGATGAGCTTAACAACTGCAGCTCAACGCAATTTCTTAAACTTAGGCCCTGCCTACTCTGATCAACCTCTATTTTCTGGGAGAAACATCCTTTTGATAATATGTGGTATCTGCCAGCCCTTCTTGCTGTCTTAGCCTAGAACATTTCAAGTGTTACTACTTTTTACATGATCAGCTGAAAAGTCCCAGGTTAAGCTCAGTGCTGGGGGACCTTTTCAGTAGACCACAAACAGGTGGTAGGGCATGACACCTGGCTCCCAGTGGCAGGTGGTTCTAGACATCTCCCTAAAGTCCTGTTCCACGTGGGCTAGCTCTGTGTGGGTGCCTCCAAAATGCAAGGACACTTCAAGTGTTGTCAGACTTCTATTTTCAGGCAACTGACTCAAGCCACTATATATCTAAATTTAGGTGTTTGCATATGAGCTAGGTGTCTAAGCTTGGAGAGCTATTGGTTGACCAGATATAGACATTTGCTTCATCTCTTTCTAAACCACTAATTGTATTGACTAGACCTCTACTCTCTTTAATGGCTACCTGGCCATTTATCTTGCATGTGGACATCTAAAATTAGATGTCTTAATCCCTGAGCCTAATCACACCACTAACTTTTAGATTCCTAATTAAGGTAAATTAATTGAAAACTACAGGACCTTTGCATCATTTTCGAGCCTTCTTTGAGCTTTCATCTATGCTTAGTTGGAAAGAGTAGATGACCATACTACTTTCTCCTTTGATGAATTGCAGGAATTAAAAAAAACAAAACAACAAAATTATTAAAAAATCAGAAACTGGGCTTTTGAAGAAAAAAAACCCAGAAGCTTCATGTATGTGGCGATTTGCTTCTTCACTCTGAATAATGGAATATCAATCAAAACTTCAAAAGATGGATTGCTCTATTTTGTCATCAAGCTAAGTGTGTCAGGGGTGGTTTAGGTTGAATTTCAGGAGAAGGTTCTTCCCCCAGAGGGTGGTTGGGCACTGGAACAGGGTCCCCAGGACAGTGGTCACAGCACCAAACCTGACAGAGTTCAAGGAATGCTTGGACAGTGCCTTGTGCAGGGCCAGGAGTGGGACTCAGTGATCCTTGTGGGTCCCTTCCAACTCAGGATATTCCATGATTCTGTGATTCTATTAAGAGACAGCTACAGAAGTGGCTTCTTTTCTCCACCTGGAAAGCAGTACTGGCCAGACCTGACTGAAGATTTGGGTAACCTTACTACTAGAGCTTTGTGTCAACACTTAAAAGTCTTGTTAAGCTTGAGCACAAGGATCTGAATCAGATCTGTTCTAGGCTGCTTTGGCATGAGAGGTGAGTAAAGTAACATTCAGCTCTATGCAGTTGCATGTGTAGACTTTACCTTGTTGAAAGTGTTTACTCAAGCTTTGGCATTTTTACGGGTGTTGTTTTTATTGGGTTTTGTGTTTAATTTTTGCAGTTGTTGTTGGGGGATTTGTTTTTGTTTGCTGTTGGTTTTTTTGGTTTGTTGTTGGGTGGTTTTGTTGTTGTTTTTAAGCAATATCAGGAGACAATTTGTTTTCTTGTTAAATAAAGGACAAACAAGGTTTTGATTACCAGCTTCAGATAAGTCTGGTGAAGTTGAAAGACTGTAACTACAACAAGAATACTAAAAATTTGCAGAAAGCAGAACATGCACGGGACAGGATAGGACAGAAGTGTCAAAAACTATTCAAAAGATTGTACAAGAATCGAAAGTGCTCATTCTTACCTAATTAGAGGTTATTTGTGCCTCCCTACAGAAAATGTCCTCTGAAAACTAGTTGTGTCAAAACCAAACAGTGTTTATGTACATAAATTGCTTTTTTTTCTCAGAAATAGCATTCATGTGATTTCATTTCTTTGAAGTGACACATATTTTCCATTTCAACAGCTATGGAAGGTAGTGAGTACATTTGTTTCAATTTTACATGAAAGAAACAGAGACAGAGAGGGCCAAACCAAAAAGGTATTTAACCTCCTACTTCCTTTTGAAATCATCATATAGCAATATCTTTGGAGATGTAGCTATAAACTTTAAAAGCAATATTCAGAGTACTCACTTTCACATCATAATGGCCAAAAATCAATTTCATTGATCCTATGCTGGCTGTTGAGCAGGGAGAGCACCTGATTCTCATGTCAGAGGCTCTGTGGGAACTGTTCAAGGGTCACCTACAACCTGTAGACTTTTTAGGGATACACCTTTCTTGTAAAAATAGCTCACTCCTTGATTTGGAACCTAGCCCCTCATTCATTGAATCATTTGGGTGGTTAAGATCATCTTGTTCCAACCCCCCACCAAGGGTAGGGACACCTTCCACTAGACCAGGTTACTCAAGGCCCCATCCAACCTGGCCTTGAACACTTCCAGGGTCTTCCACAAACTAAACCTGCTTTCATCACGCTGAGTATACAATAGCTTGGTACTACATGGAAAGAAATATCTCTTTCCAGTACATCAAAAATGCTATTGACAGGATGGTCCACTCACAGGCTCAGTTCTTAAAAGCAGAATGATGACAGACTCCATTCCAAGTTATTCACGTAATGGCCACTGCCAAACCTCTACAGAAAATACAGGCACAAATCAGTGCACACCAATCAGCTGAGGGCTTGATATTGCTGGATTTTTTGGGGGGTTGTTTTTGTTTTCCCTTGTTATTCAAGTTGTGTTTTTGTTTCCCTCTGTTATTCAAGTTGTTCTTTGAATAACAGAGTAGTGGGAGGCATTTCATGTTCAGGAATTTTTCAAGGAAGTCCAGGTATGTGACGGGCCTGACTGCAGTCTAATGACTCAGGCCAGGCAACTCATGATTGTCCTGTTCTTTCTGAGGTCAGGCATCATGGAAATCTGCAGTGAGATTTGTGAGGCTCTAAGCTTAGACAATCCCTTGAAAACAGCTTCCTGGAATTTAAGGTTTTAAGTTCATTCAAAGCCCCATTTGGACACTGAAATAAACACTCTGGACCGCATCTCAAGTGCTTTGTTCAAGGTCATCTGAGAGGAGTTCAATGGATCTTGGAAATGAGCCCAGATCTCTGCTTAACTCTAGCCATAGATCCATCCATTTTCATTCCATAACAGCATAATAGGGATTTGGAAAACTACTCTAAAACCTTGAGAACTGAATAGATATGAAAATCCTTCTGTATGTATTTGGAACCATCCCACAGATTTCAGTGGAGGAATATATTCTTTCTTATAACAAATTGAATTGCTAAATACCTATCGAAATCTCTCATTACTTGTTAAAGTAACTACAGCTTTCTCATAAATATTGTAGAGATACATGCAGAGGGTTAAAAAGCGACAGCTCAGTGGTCTGGAATTAAATCTGTTGCAGGTATGTAATTTAGTGTGACATTAATTGGGTAGTGGGGAAGCATAAATGAGGAACACAATGCGTATACATTGGAATTTTTTGTTAAAGAAGGAACACTGCAAATGCTAACCTCAGCAGCCCAAAATCAAAGAGAGCAGAGAGGAAGGGGAGGAAAGAAAAAAAAAAAAAAACCAAAAAAACAATTTCCACCCAAAAAATAATCCCCAAAGAAACACACAAGACAATATACAACAAACAATTGTGTCTTGGTGTCTTGTTTCTTCGGGAAGAAGTTTAAATTAGTTACCAAGGATTCAGATTTTCAGCTGAAAGAGATCAGTTTAGCCCTGAAAATGTAGGTTTAGCTGATTCTAAGTCACTGCAGTTCAGGTCATCTTTGTAATTCTATGTCCTGGGGCAAATAGAGGGCAGCTGACCTTTGTGTACATCAGCTGTGACCACCAAGCCCCACACAGCCACTCACTCACTCCCACACCAGCAGGACTGGGGAAAGGACTGGAAGAGTAAAAGCTGGAAGCCTCATGGGTTGAGATAAAGACAGTTTAATAGGGAAAGCAAAAAGCCACACACACAGGCAAGGAAAGCAAGAATTAATTCACTGCCACCCATGGTCAGGCAGGTGTTCAGCCATCTCCATGAGAGCAGGGCCCCATTATGTTCCACTGTGACTTGGGCAGACAAACTCCAAAACATCCCCTTTCTTCCTCCTTCTTCCCCCTACTTTACACACTGAGCACCATGTCACATGGCCTGGAATGTCCCACTGGTCATTTGAGGTCACCTCTCCTGGCTGTGTCTCCTCCCAGCCTCCCAAGCACCCCCAGCCTCTCCAGCCTGGCAGTAGGAGAGGAAAGCCCTTGGCTCTGTGCAACTCCTACTCAGCAATAACAAAAACATCTATGTATTATCCACTCTGTGTTCATGACAAATCCAAAACACAGCCCCATACCAGCCACTGGGAAGAAAATTCTTCTTAGGCCAGCCAAAACCACCACACCCATTCTCTGTTTTGCACTCACTGGCTGACCAGTATTGACTTGTAGAAAATATGTGATGCATAGATTAAACCTGGAAGAATGGGTGAGATTTTACGGAAATTGAAGTGTCAAAGAGAACAAAATAACTGGGCAGCACAGGTCACATGAAGACCAAGAGGAACATATACTTCAGTCTTCTCTCAGAAAAATTTTTTTAGCCACTTACATGACAAGAATTTAAAAAAAAAAAAAAAAAATCTACTGCAAATAGAAAAAAAAGGTATAAAAACCTTCCCAGCATTGCACATCTTTATCTAGCTGAATGCATCCCCACACCACAAGAAACCAAAAGATACAAAACATGGAATTTGTCACTACAAAAGAGCCAAAGATACAAAGAATATTACCAGTGCTGTAAGTCTCTTCTGCCCTAATTGCATGTGCCTTATTGCTGGGCTTGAACAGGGCTTCCTGTACTGTTTGTACTTCTCTCTCTTTACTTCTCACTCTGTTTTTTGAGTCATTAGAGGTAGAATGTTCTGGTTTTGGTATATAACTGGATGTTCAGGCACTGACCTGGATGATTAAGTCAGTTTCCTGTCTGCTATGCCTCTGAGTTCTTCCTTGACTGTTACGTTCAGGGTAGGGTCTGTATAACTGATATTGTGTATAACTGATGCTGCTGTGGGACCTTGGTCTCTGCTAGGGATATTAAATGTTGCTACCACACAGGCATTAAGTGTGCCTGCAGTTAGACACAGGTAGTCTTACAGTGGAAACCGGGGAAAAAGAATAAATTCAATGCCTTGCCTTTTTAATTTCCACAGTCACAGTTTTAGAGATTAGTCTTAAATTATTTTGAATTGCAAATCCAATTGGGCTTTAATTATGATTATGACCTCTACTTTGTGGCATACAGTTCAAACTGTACAGCCACAGTCTATGGTAAATTACTATTATGGTGCTGTAGATGATGCACCATAGCACAGAGCCTTGCCCTGTATCTGGAGACAAAGACATGCATGCACATGCACATTTTGACTTGGAACAACCTCCTAATAATACAGATTTATTCTCCTCTGGATTTGCTTTTTTGGCTTCCCTTCACTCCACATAGAGGGTAGCAAGGACTCAGTGACTTGCAGGAAGAAATCTGTAGAGTATGTTAATTTCTGTGGAACTTAGGCAGCCTCATAAGTCTTAGAGATTAATAAGAATCTGGGAAGTATCTATCTTCTGGTGATGCTTTCATTTGCACAGTAATAAAGCTCGCCTTTCTTGTTTAATAAAAACAATGAGGAAACAAATGGGTGTGCAGGCATTGGAACTTTTGAGGAATTAATTCAAAAGCACGGAGGAAAGTTTTTTATTATGCTGTAAGCACCGGAAAGGTGAAAATTACTCTTCCCCAGAGCTCTTACTCTCCGTGTGCCTTATCTCCAAGTTACACCAAATTTAAGGCAAAACTCTCAGCAGGTGCAGAGTGTCTCTTAGAAAGTGCTGATCATTTTCCTGAAAGGTGGTGGGCACATTTCAGTGAGACCATCACAAGGCTGGGACAGTTTTGCATAATTCAACTTCTTCCCTTGCCCATTGGAATGATTTCCTGGTAGAACGTTCCCTCTCCAACCAAGTGATGTTCCCGTGGAAAATTTCAAATCAGTGAAAATTTTGAGGCTTTTCTCTTTTTTCTTATAATTCTCTTTTGATTTTGGAGAGATGGCTGTGATTTTGCCTGGCTGTTCCCTTTATCCTCCCCCCTAGAAATTTTTCGTCACTTTAGCTTTCTGTGCACAGACAGACAACTAATGAAAGCAGGAGCCTTGCGGCAGGCAGGGGGCCAGGGGCTGAGCACCCAGCTCCTGCTTGGATCCCAGTCTCCCTACAGCTCCAGCTGCCAGAGAGGCACAAACCCAAGTTGCTTAGCATCCCCACATCTCCTGAAACTGGCTGCCAGAGAGCTGGAGCAGAGTGAGAACTTGCAAAAGCAATTTTCTTACCCCTCAAAAAAAGAACTTTGCAAGTTAGCATAGTTTTTATCATTTAGGTAAAAGGATTTAACAAAAAACAAAAAAAGAGGTGTTTCAAAACTTTATTTTCCTTTGATACATATTAATGAATTTATTATATTAAAAGTGACTTTGATGTCCTAAGAACTGCACCTTTGTCAGCTGGGGTTACACAGTGAGACAGTCCTCTTCCTGTGGCTGAGAGCTGACCAAGTCTCTCTGCAGCCACCAGCTCCCAAGCTCTGTTTCAGGATGAACACAGCTGCCTACAGGGGCCATATTCAGTACCAGGAATGAAAGGATAGTGCAGCAATTACTTATTTGGGGTTCTGAGCCTCCTTATCTTCCTACTATGGCACTTGGTGGTCTCAGGAAGTGGTCCTATTCTTGTCTTTCTACAGGGGGAATTTCTCTTAAAGAATACTGGCCAATCTGGTACTTGCCCTACTTCTTAAGCAGGCCAGTACCTCACCACTTGTAGATCACATAGATGGAAATATAACGTACAGAAGGCTGTTGCTTGATAGGTGCTGCCTGAAGACATTGCTGTCTTTCTGGGTCAAGGATGGACTGGGTGTTTGTGTTCTTCTCCTCTCAGCTCCCTGTTCCAGAAGTGAAATTTCTCTAAGTGGCAGTAAAGTTTCCTGTTTATCTTGCTTCGACAACCTGAGAAATAAAATTAATTGGGATATTATTCTTACTTGCAACAGTTTAATCCAGCCTTACTGTATAAACCTACAAAAATTGCTTGATGAGCAGGTCTGAGTTGCTGAGATTTGTTCTTACATGGTTTTTCAGCTTGCAGCCTTTATCTTCCACATAATTCATGTGGTGGTACCTTTAAGGGTGATCCAGCTCTGTGTGGGTAGAGAACATGCAGAATTCTTTACACTGGTAGGAACACAGTTGAGGTCAGGAAGCTTTTGCCTTTGCTTCTGATCTGGAGCTGATACTGTGGCACAGGTCTGGGTCAGGATATTATGTTTGTAACCATATTACAGTGGATCTGTTTGGGCCCTGACTTTAACCTTCACTTAATAAAAATGTGTTCTAGCCACAGGCTATGAGTTCTCATGACTAGCAAAGGTAGGGACCTTTGCAATGTAATAAAACAGGGAGAAAATATTGTGAGATATAGCACAAGTTCTGCTCTCCCCCTCCCATCTTCTTGCACTCTGAAGTGAAATTTTTGTTTTAGAAATAAACACTTTGGAACTTAAATCAGTTTTTGTTTAATCAAGTCTACTTTTTAAATATTCTTAAATAAAATACTACTTAAAATGGGTAATTTTATATGAAGTGGGAGAAAGATAGTGCAAGAACCTACAGTATATCAGACTGAATTAGTTTTTCATGCTACAAGATGTAAACAAATCTATTTAATTAGAACACCTTGTTCTTATTGCATTCAGAGTCATTTTTTATACAGGCAGAAAGAAAAAAAAGGGTTTGGCAGCAAATTTCTACAATACTACAAAAACCCCATCTGAAATGAGTATCTCCCTCACTAAAATGGATGTTTTCTACTTGTTTGCATCGAGGTCTCAAAGTATAACCCCCAGCTACAGAGATGATCCCTAGGCCAAGCACATACAATCCTAGAGACCAGTTTGATTTGAAGCCCTTCCTTTCTACTTCATCAGCAGAGACATCGGATGTGTAGTCACGCAGGGGGAAGCTGGTCCTCCGAGTAACTTGTTTAGGTTATGGGTCCAAGACCAGACTTCACTCATGGAACTTCCTGCCTCTGCCAAGGCCATGAGATTTCCATGCTTGCTCACCTCTGGGCCAATCTGTCCAATTTCCACCATTATTCCATATGTGTAACCCAGAAACAGTAATGACTTTCCCCTCTTTGCATTTCTTTTCTCTGCTTATAAGGTAAAATGGAATCTGGAACAGCAACAGGAGGAAGGAGAGAGGCTGTGTGCTCAAGGGCTTTATTAAACCCCATAAACTCTAAGATCACCTTTCTCTTTCCTCTCTGGTAGCCGTGCAAGGAGCCCACTTGGCTATACACGCTCATTAGTCATAACAGAGAGGCAGCACAAGGTCCCACAGTGACAAACTGCCACCTAAATCTAGGTAATGTGCCATGCTAAAATGCTGTACTCTGGCTTGCAGCAAGATCTCAGTTCCTTGCTAAGGTGATGTTTCCTTTTCTTTCTGAATTCCAGGCCTGGATTTACCACCCTTGTGGCCTGTATATTCCTTGATACACATTTTAAAATGTGTAGCTCCCTGCCCACGCACTTCTGAAGCCTCAAATGGGCAGTAGAGGCACACAAATGTTATCTGGGAATATTATGCATAATCCAGACCTCTAGATCCAGTCACCACACAGAGACTCTCAGGCCAACACAGAGGTAGCTTGAGCTATTAAACACCAACATGGGTGTCCTTCCTCTCCTCTGTACATAGTAGCCAGGTCTGTCCCAACAGATTACTGCTACAAGAAAGATTCCTTGACTGTGTTGTTGTACAAAGACGTCATGGTGGGATCTGGAAAAAAAACAGGGAGGACTTTCCTGAATAATCTTTCCTGAATAATCTGACCAACTGTCTGAGCAGAGCTGCACAATGCAATCAAGGAAGTGTCTCTTCATCCCATGATGCCATGTGTTTTGGCTCTAGTACACCAGACAGGCATGTTGCATACTGGTGCAGAAGTCTATGGATGTAGATTAAACAGAACTTTAGTAAACAGGGGATTTTTATATTGTTCCTTGTCACTTTCTCACGCTTTCACAATAATCACTCTGAAAACAAAATACCAACATTTTTGTAGCAATGAGAGGGCTGTTTTGGATTCCTCTGGCTTTGTCCCCTACATTAATGATGCTTAGTGGTGAAACAAAAAGCTAATCATCTTACCACCATTAAATGTTATCAATGACTTTTAAACAATTGTCAGTGAACTTAAGTGCTTGTGTGAGGAATTAGTAGTCCTGGCTTAATAAATATCTCAGGCACTGGCACACCATTTATGGGCAAAATGTCAGTGATGCCTGGCTCCAAAAGTCTCCATCTGGAGAAGCAGCCAAGCAGCACACAATGACACTGCTGTCTGAGCCACCCTCCTCACTCCCGCCCAGGAGCCACAGCTCACTTTACCACTCAGCCAGTCTACTGTCTAATCCAGCCTTCTCTCCTCCCCCATTCCTATTCCACTAGTGGTATTCCCCTGGTTGCCTCATACCCCTCCCAAAATATTCCATGCACATCCTTCCTAAAACCTATCCCATTTTCTCATCCGTCTTCCATCGGATAATGCACTGCACTGTGCATCTAGAACAAAAGGGATCTACAGAATCAGTATGATATGGTCAAGGAACACATCATGCCCAGCTGCAGTCCTGGAAGAAAAGCTGTGTCTGGTTCTGGGTTCCTCAGCACAAGGAGTTACTGGAGAGGGTCCAGCAGAGGCCATAAAGATCTGGAGCATAAGGAATACGGAGCCTCACTCTTACGAGAAGAGATGGGAGAGCTGGGCCAGTTTAGTCCAGAGAAGAGAACACTGGGAGGGGATCTCATTAGTGCATATAAGTATCTCAAAGGCAGGTGTCAGAGGATGGTGCCAGACTCTTTTCAGTGGTGCCCAGTGACAGGGCGAGGAGCAGTGGTCATAAACTAAGACACAAAAGGTTTCACCTCAGCATGAGGAAAATCTTCTTTCCATTGAGGGTGGCAGAGCACTGAAACAGCTGCCCAGGGCGGTCATGGAGTCTCTCTCTCTGGAGACATTCACACCCCACCTGGATGTGTTCCTGGATGTATCACCTGCTCCAGGTGACTCTGCCTTGGCAGGGAGTTGAACTGGGTGATGTCCAGAGGTCCCTTCCAACCCCAACACTTCTGTGATTCTGTGAAATAGAAACCAGTGTGAGCTTATGGCAAAATCTGTGACCCAGCATAGTAAGATAATGATGTCACCAAAAACGATGCCCATATATTAGATTATTCACATTTGTGTGCCCTTTCCAAGCTGTGGAAAGGTAAATAAGTGTTGCTATGTCTATTTTACCTGTGAAACTTCAGTTTAGAAAGGTTATTTTGTCCAGATTTATAAAAGACGCTTTATGACAGAACAGAAACATTAATTCAGTTCTTTTTGCATCTTGATCACTGCTCTTTATTTCCTCTCTCACTGTGATTTCCAGTCTCTAAATTTTCATTAATTCCTAGGAGGTAAGATTTTTTGTGAGAAAAAAAAAAGAGCTGTGTCTTTACTGGCTGTGTGAGGAACATGGTTTAATCAAATGATTTTCAAAACAAATCCCAAATGCTTTCCAGAGACTTATTACCTTCCCTATGGTCTTACTTCTGAGTATTTACCACAGGAAAAAAAATCCACTCATTTGCTCCTCTCACCGGTCTCTTCAGTTCTTGCCCCATGCTGCCCCTTCTGCTTGGACCACATCCCTGAAACTATTCTATTGTCCCTTAACTAACTACCCATACAAACATCTGCATTACCCCCAAGGAACAAAATTTCCTTCCTTATAAGCTCAGCAAGAAATAAAACCCATATCTGAACAAAAACAATGGCCCTTTCCTACTGTGATGTGTGAAATACTTTCCCGAGGCTGGTATCAACTCTCTCCGTTTAAGTGAAGCTCATTTGCAGTCACTTGCCTATTCATAGTGGTTGGGTAGAGAGCAGAGCCAGGGCTGCCTGTCACCAAGATGAATAGACAGATGGCACAGACAAAAGTGGTCACATTTGGTCCGAGCCAGGGGTGCCATTTTTAAGGTCAGGTCTTCGTCGTGTAGTGGTCAGGAGGAGGCCTGTGATGATGATGATGACAGTATATTTGGAATGATACTGCTATTTGTTTATCATGGCTTTTGCACAGGAGGTACCAATTTTAGCAAACACAGGAGGAAAGCAATTGAGTTAGCCCTGCAGCAGCATCTGAGGATCTTATCTGCATGGATGCCTCTCTTTTTACCCACTGCATATCAGAATTTAGGTACAGAAACAAAAGCTGTTTTCTGTCCTGGGGCAACAGTAAGTACTTCCTAGACCTTGCTGAATTTCCTCCCTTCTCTTGTTGGAAAGAACTAGCCGTAACTTCATCAGAGATTTACTTGCCAGTTTGAACCACACATTAATCAGAATGGCTGGATCCTTCACTGCTGCTTATCCCAGTGTCATGGATCTATGAACATGGATTTATGTGGAAGTTTTCCACTGATCTCAAATGGCTGGTCATAGTTTTCCCTGGTTAAACTGAACACATCGCAAAAATGGCTTCCTCCCTCTTCTTCCCTACCTGCATCCCTGTGTAGACAGATGCTAGACCACAAAAATATTCTTCAGTCAGTGAAAGTAGATGTAGGTTCTCAAAACACAAACATGATGTGTCAGTTTACCTTTAGTCAACACTCTAAGTATAAACAAATTCTGAATATCTCCAGCAAGTGCAAAGACCAGAATATAATTAGATTTTACTTTACCAACAACCCTAGAAGAGGGCATTGATGTCTAATGCATTTTCCTCATTAACTGGAGACTAAAATTTGACCTGAACTAGAAAAAGCCTATTTATTTACAAGTTGGAGACATGCTTTAAATAGGAAATTAAAGCAGATAGCCGTATAATCTTATAAGAATAAATGAGGAGGAAGACTGATAAAAAAACAAAGAAAAATAAAATTTCTTGCAGCTGTGTTTCACATATGACCTCTTCAGAATGTGATTAAGAAATAAAAACAAACAAACAAAAATCTTCCTTCTGGTATATGTAATATACTTATGAATAAAGAGTAGTTTGGATTAGTGCTATGTTAACCCACTGCAAAACATGGATCTCTCCATATTTAATTTTTAATGTTAGAAATCAAGTTCTGCAATGTGATGACAGGAAAAGTGTCTCTTTCCAGGATGGGAAGTAATTCAGGATATGGCAGTTCTGACATGATCCTGGTGTTCTGACAGCATAGAGTTGGAGTCTGAAAATAGGCAAAATGTTGTGCGACCTCTTTTACTTTACAGCACCAGGTAAGGAAGGGAAAATAAAACCTACTGCCTCTACATCTCTGTGTGGTGCATATCCATCCCAAGGACTTGTTTTAGTGGACAGGTACCTACAGTCTCTCTGTCTGACTGTTAGGACCAGAAAAGGAACATCTGCCTGTCCAGGTAACCTCTTACTCTTCCAGGGATCACTTCTGGAGTTCATTGGAAGTGAATAAAAGCAAGAATATATTTAGTGTCTTTACAGATGATCTGGAATTAATTTCCTTGATCTTCTGCAGACACAAAGTGTAAACTGTTCAGTGGGCTGAGTCTATCTCTGCCTCCTTCATGCAGAGCAACAAAATGCATTTCCTGTCTTCTATCACAGGTCCATTCCCTTAGGCTGTGAGCTGCTTTCCATGAGAACTCCCTCTACCTGTGCCATACTCTCTGTAGCCCCAGTAGGTACATACCACCGAAAACCTGGAGTGACAGAATTGTCAATTCCTAATTTGTTAGAGGTTGCATTTCCTTCTCTTCATCCCTCCTTTCTGGTGAATGGCATCTGTCAGTGAGCTCCACAACAGTTCTCTGTTCTTGGGCTGCTCTGGGCAGCACAACAGCTTCTCCAAGGCAGGCTGAGACCTTCTGGTTATGTTTGGTCATGACAATGTGAGAAACAACTCGAGGAGGCCATTGCCCCTGCCCCAGCTGCTAAGGGAAGGATGGTGTCACCAGTGAGGTCAGCCTCACTTGATGCCTGGTGGCACTCGTCCCCATGTGCATCTTGGCTACCACCTCCTGGTGGGAAAGTGTTTTTATATGGAGCAAAAACCGCTTCCTGGGGAGAGCATTATTGTCTCCTTGGAGAGAGTCCAGTACCAGAGGAGGCAGCAGTTTATCAGTTCTGTCCTCACCACTCCACTCAAAGTGTCTATGCCGTCAGGGGGATTGATGGAGTTGGGAAAGCCCCCAAAACCATATAACTTGACATTAAAGAGAGGCTGTGAAGCTCTCACAACCAAGAGCACCTTTCAGGGAGACATGCAGAGAAAACTGCTCTGTCTCTTTGGTGGATGACTTTTATCGTGAAGCTGCACAAAGCCATTACTAAGAAAGGCACAAATTTGCTGGAGCTGGTAGGGGGGAGGAAAGGGGAAAGAACCAACAACAATAAAAATAAGACACATGCTGCTCTCTTTTCAGAGGCTTTGGGAGAATCTCCTGAGGACTAGAGGCAGCTGCAGAGACGTCGTAAGGAGGGAACAGTGCACACCACAACCCACCTGTAATTTGACACAGTGTGAGCACTGCAGTGGACAGGACTCCTGGAGTAGCATTACACATGGCACCCCAGTGAATTTGCCTGGATAATACCTCTAAGAGTCCCTATGTTACAAATCAGTTAATATTCTGTCAGACTTATTCTGGCAGACAGCAAGGAGTGAGGGCAGCAGGGACCTCATGGCAGCTCAGCAAGTGACTTTCAACATGGACTCTGAAATCATAAGCAGAGGCTGATACTTGGTGAGCTTGGTGGTGCTGTGTCTGGCTTGCTATCCATGTAAGAGCTCTCAGGCTTTTCAAGTGTATCCACACAGAAGTTCTGGCACTTCAGCAGGTGGATCTTGTGGGTTTGTGCAGCACCCTGCACCATGGGCAGCCTCACATGGAGGCACTCACTGTCAATAACATCGTGGTGCAGTGGTGTAGGTGAGAAAGGGGGACGAGAGGATCTTTTTTTTCCCCTAACTTACTGCATAAATAGAATCAAGGAAAATATAATGTAATATAAATAAAAACAAATGGCTCAGTCAATTCATCTTTAATGCTTTGCTGCGTGACATCTATTTTGTCTAATGGAATACGACTTTCATACACCAACTGGATATTTAACTTTGGCCAAAAGTTATGATGTACATTACAATACACTTTTATTATGTTACAATCTATTGTTGTTGTTTTTTTAATCTATTGCTAGGCCCCTAACAGTATGTCTGTGTCGATGAAACCCATCTGTCAAAAGCACAGTAGGGACATTATTATGTAAATGTAGTTGGGTCTTCCTTTTGTGGAATTGGGGGCAGGAATTTAATATACTGTCCTAATATTCCAGCCAGAGGGGAAAAAATATTTATGAAAAAATCTTCTTTTTTTTTTTTTTTAAGTGAGAAAAAAAGTCTAGCTGAATTTGGCTTTTAAAAAGTCAGATCTTTCTCTTCGCCCTTCCCAGGAAGATCTTTAGAGCTAATGATACAGTTTCTAATAAAAAATAAAATAAAATACATGAGAGACTTTTTAAGTGCACCAGGAGACAGATAGGTCATTAATATCAGCACTGCTATCTTTTCTATATTACACTCATATTTCAATAACCTACATTTTGGGGTTATTCTTTTTTTTTTTTTTTAACAGGTGCCATTTTGGATTATTTCTTTATTAGGGTTTGTTATAATATATGCACAAAGGTATGTAGATTTCTAGGAGAGGCGTGGGTGAGGAGGAGATTATTTATTACAGTTCTTAAATATCAGCCAAAATCCATCCATCTAAATTGTCTTGCCTTAGACACATTCTGCCATTATTTGTAAAATTAAGACATTTGTCCCTGCTCAGAAAAGGGGCTAAAATTGAAATAGCCACTGTAGGAAATGGAATATCTACACAGCCCTCCCCTGGGCAAGCTCCCAACCTGAGGAATAGGCTCCAGGAGGTTTGTCCCAATGTGATGCATGAAATGAAGTGTATGTAGCTCTCTAAATCCAGATTACCAGCTGATTTCCTCCCCTAAATTCAAAGGCACCATCTGTTGAAATCACGACAGCCTCCACTATGAGGATCTCTGAGGTGGGAAAGTGTTGTCATCTCCTTCTCTGCAGATGGGGTGCTGAGGAGCAGAACAGCTGAGTGTGTGTTTGCACAAAATTAAGGTATATTCACAGCATAAGGAAAGGCACACGCATGCTGGCTGTGTTTCCTTATCACAGGTAATGGAAACAAGGAGCATATGACAACGGAAGGGTTATCATGGACAACAAGTATTTATGGCCCACTCACAGTCTGGATCATCCTTTGGCTCCTGAGACTTGCCTCCTGTTCAGTGAGTTTTGGTGAAGGCTCCTCCTGTTTGGGAATCCTTTCTAATTTCTTTGCAAGGGAAACTGTGAGAACAGCCCGATTTGGTTGAGAGACCTTACCAAAGAACACAGACAGCATTGTGAGACAGGAGGCTTCTAAGGAATTAATAGCCAGCACCAATAATGAGGTTGTGCGTGCCCCATAGGAGTTAACCAGTAATTTAAATGTCTAATTCCAAGACCAAAACCAAAAAAGGCATGACTTCATGATATCTTTCTTGTACCGTTTCCTTGCTTGATAAGAAAGCTTTTAAAGTATGCTGTAAAAAACCTTTTTTTTGGTGGATTCACACAGACATGGGAAAGACCAAATTTTCATCATCCATGGTAGACTCAAGCCCTCAGCTACCACCTAAGACAAAAGCACGCTTATTCCCAGGCAAGTGTCATCTCCAGGAGATGACATTCATCCCTTGTCCCAGATGGGCCACTGCACAAAAAGGAGTGTAACAAACGCAGATGATGTTAGTACCTACAACTATTTTTGGCAGAAAATGGAGAACATTTAACTTTGGACACACATCTCTCTGTACAGAGCTTTTGGAGCTCTTGGTAGAATCCTGTTTGCTAATATAAAGTGCCACAGGATGTCCACATGTATTCCTAGACTTGACGAGGTCCTGGGGATGCTAAACCATTGAGTGCCTGTTTCACATCTAAGTCATGTTCAATAAACATCCTAAAGCATTTGACAAATTCTTCTGCTAGAAAAAGCTCTCTTTTATCCAGAAGTACAGAAAAGAAAATGTTCACACAGGAATACAGTAACTTTTCAATCCTCAGTCTTTTTGAAGTGATTTGAAGCAAAATCTTTTCCTTTCCTGAAGTCTGGACTAAGGTAACTGGAGATAGGTAGGATGCCTGGTGTCCATGGTGGAAATATTCTGTACCCTAAAGACTGAGAAAATCATTGAGAAAAATGGAAACCTTTCACTACACTGTAGATTCTGCCCCTGTTTATTAAGTTGTTGTGGGGGCAGGGATTTTATCTCAATATTTGCGTATTGTGGTACACAGAAACAACCAAATAATTATGTTTGTCTGGCTGGGCCCGGGTCTCAGATCTTGAGTCTTTTTCTCATTTGAAACACATTATGGTGAAGCAGAGCCCCTCTGTGATTGACTGTATCTGACAGTGAGCACTGAGGTTCTGGTTTAGACTGTTGAGCTCATAGAATCACCAAGAGGTTTGTGTTGGAAGGACCCTTAAAAACGTCATGTAGTCCAACCACATGCCAGCAAGATGTTGCCTATGAAGCAACCTTTCAAAGCATTTTCAGCCTGTCCTTTCTCCTCCATGCTGCTGCTGCGTGTCCTCCTCTTTGCCAAGGGAAGGTGAAGCTCAGTGCTCAATGAGGATAAACATAATGACTGGGCTTAATTGGGCAGCATACAGTGGAGACAAACACAGTGACTTTTCCTCATCCATAACTAAGTCTCACTGCACTCAGCCACTAACATGCTGAACCTGATCAGCAGAGCTAATTTTCATTAGCTAATTGGGCAGACTCACAGCATTCTCCAGCTCCTACTGCTCCCAGCTGCCTGCTGAAGGAGGTGCACTGAGTGCAGGTCCCATCTCAGAAAGGTCAGCTCAGGGGGAGCTGTCTCAAGAGAGGAAAGATAACCAGTGTTGTTCCTTTTCCATGCCTTCCCCTCCTGCTTTCCACAGATACCTGCTTCTTCAGATATTTCTTAATTTAAAGTTTAATCAATTTTTCTTTTAACATCTAAGCCCTTATGTGACATTAATATCTCTAAAGACTAAAATCCAGATCTACAGATATCTCCAAGTCTAAAAATACTTATCCACTGTTAGTCCAAAATGTTAAATAACTATTAATTCCCCTTCAGGGCCAGGTATTAAACCAGGCTGTAGAGATGCCCTGTGTGAAGGAGGATGCGAAACACTATCTCGTACCACTCATGGCACAGCACAAGGCAGGAAGATAAAGTGTACTATTTAGTAGTTGGAAGAATCTGAACACTGGCTTGTGAATTTTTTAGAACTCCAAGCTAATTGGCTAGGACCCATTTGGCAGGCTACAGTGGAAGAAATGGCAAGGATGACAGGATCTGCTTAGTACTACTGAAGCTGGTAAGAAAAATAGATTACATGTTGGACTTTGTGGTTTTGCTTTGTAGATTTCTTTTTTTTCTGATTTTTTTTTTTACAAATTTTTGAAAATAAAGATCTGAAAAGTTTTATTCAGAATGTCACCTAGGTGTTTCATAGAAGTCACAGGTTCCACAGGTTTTGTGAGATTTTTAGTGTGTTCATTCCCCTTAATTGGCTGAATTGTCTGGTTAAACTACATTTCCCATTGCACCTCAGAGCTTCTACATGCTATGAGGGTAGATACTAAGGCAAAAGAGTCCCTGAACACAGCTAACCAGGCAGACAGTCCAAGAGCCAGATCTATGAATTAAGATATTTGTGTTTGCTCATATAACTGGGAGGAAGGAGAGGGGGAGGCACAGTTGTTCCACAAAATTATTATTATTAGGGAAAGAAAATTTAATGTTTACAAAAAAGACTTTTTTTGCAAAATATTACATTGTGATACTGCATTAATAATGCGGTTTATTATTATTATTATTATTATTATGTATATATATGTATTACATATGTGTATCTTTATATGTATACTACTTTTTGTAAACCATTGGCAAACAGCAGTTTTCTGCTGCTCCTGCATCTCAGGTGGGAGATCTTATGGAAGACAATAGAGATCTAATGGTGAAAAAAATTACTCGGCTGCCCATCTAAACTTTTCTGTGGGTGTTTTCTCCACCTAAGTGCCTTTTTCTTGCCAAAGTGTCCTTATCCACAGGCTGGAATGTGGTACTGTCATGAGGAGCCCAGGGGTGCCTCAGCAGCAGCAATCAGCAAGGAGGGATGGCAGGGAGGCTTCACCCTACAGTTTGTGAACTTTTCCAGGCTGCGGAGGGTGCCTTGGACACTTCTGTGTTTACATGTGGGAGAGAAAGGATGGTCCTGCCTCAGTCTGGGGAGGGGGGACAGCTGCTCTGGGCTGGCAGCAGGTGAGGGGCAGATTGGGAGGCAGTTGGGGGAAGGAGCCCATCTCCAGTAGTCCTGCCTTCCGTGCCTTTGTAGATTTTTCCATACCTGAGCGAGCTGCAGCAGGCAGCCGCTGCTGGGTGTCCCAAAAAGCCTCCTATCAGAGCACATGTTGATGACCACATCCTCACGTCTTTTAAGCACTTCTGAGGCACACAGGCCATAAGGAGGTGGTACGGGGACAGCGCTAGAAGCAGACACCAGCTTTCATAAGGTCAGCGCTGCTCCGTGATTGGCAGGGCGGCAGCTTCTGATCAATAACTGCAAGGGGTTATTGATCCAGCCACCAATCTGAACTCTTAATTACTGATATTAAATGTCAGAAACTTTCAGAGTTTAAGCCACATGACTGTAATCTCTTATTCCAGAAGCTCTGTGGTGGCAAGCTCTCATCAAACTTTGTGTGGCAAGGGTGTACTCTCAGCTCAGCTGCTGCACACTGGGAATGATGTGGCTGCCTTTGGTATGGCTGCTCTCGGCTTGCTCGGTGGGAGGGAGGTTGCTGTCTGGCCCATTGCATCTTTCTCCTGCATATCATTCAAAACTAAAGGAGAACAAAAAAGAGCCCTTCTCTCCCTCTAGCAGAAACTGGAGTCCTCAACCCACTGAAATCCTTGCTTTGAGTACCTCAGAAGGTCAGGAGCTGAAGCTTTCCTTGTTAGCCCATATAAATATAGGCATGTATAAAGAGAAACACAGCAGGTGAACATTTCATAGATATATATTTTTCTTATCTATGTACTACAAACTTTTGTGCGGAAAGGAAAATAAGTCATCCTCATACTTTTTATCTACAGGCACATGTCTGTTTGCATGAGTTAAATGCACACAAGTGCTCTGGGGATACCTGTTACAGTATCTAACAACTCCTTAATTGTCATTGTGATACTTAGTAAAAGTTTGAATCTCTTTCCTGATCATATAATATCTTGCTATGGATACTGGACTTACTATGTCCAGTACTGTCATTTGTTGCCTTTGTAGAATCATAGATCCATTTGGGCTGGAAAAGACCTTTCAGAACAATCCCAACTGAAAATCCAGCACTGCCAAGCACATCCCAGCACAGTGTCTCTATAATTAGGGATTTTCTCCCCCTTTTTAATTACTTTGCATTTATCAGCATTGAATTTCACCTGCCATTTTTTTTTCCCTATCATTCAGCATCATAAGATCTGTGCTTCTAGCTGTCAGATTTATTTTAGGTTCCGTGGCTATCTCAATCCCATCAATAGATTTTTTGTCCCTGCTGCAACAGAAAGGATCCCTGTGGGACTCCTTTGGTCACCTGCCTCCAATAAAATTTGACCATTTATTACTGCACTTCATGCCTACTTCTTTAAGCAGTTATTAAACCAAGAAAAGCATTTCCTATTTCTTCCTGCAGTACCCTGGTTTCTTTACAAGCCTTTGGTAAGGGACTTTTCAAAAATCCAAGTGTGCTTTTATCCATCCATATGCTTACTGACTCTTTAAAAGCACTGTAATAAATTTTGTAAGGGATAACTACCTCCTATAAAAGTTGTGTTGCCTCTTTCACATTACATTATATCCATCTACTTGCCTGCCAGTTCTGTTCTTGATTACAGTTCCTTCCAATTAGCTTGATACTGTGGCACACTTGCTGGTTTGCAGCTCCCCATTTCTTAAACTGAAAAAAAAAAAAAAATCCCTGATAAAAATGTTTCCTCTTTAGCAAGAAGTAATAATCAAATTAAAGATGACCATGGAGTACTCTTGATTGCTAATAACACTTGTGAGTTTAGAAGGAGGAGTTATTTCAAGTTACTGAGCGTAACTTCATTTTATTTAAAATTTTTCAGGCTATTTATAATCTGAAGAAATCATTAAAGGTAGAAACTAAATCTTAATATATGTCTCTCTGGATGGTGAATCAGGGTTGATTCCCTTCATTTAGTCTCTTGAACTGGGTTGTTTATCATGTCATAATTAAAGAAAAAAAAGGAAAAATTGATGATTTTTTGCTATGATCATTTCATTCTCAGAAAAAGGGAATTACATTAAAAGGAGAACAGTACACAAACAGTGATTACCTCAGTCTCTTGCCTATTTCTTTATAAAGGGTTTTTGAAAGATATTACACCTTGAAGGGTCAGCTGATTCTTGATGGAACCAAGTACTCTATTATAAAAATTAGTAGCAAGCAAGTAATACTGTATCACAGGTAATTAAAATAATTTATAGATGGGCAAAATGCATTAAAGGGTTGGTGAATCCTATTTGGTGTATCATGGAGAACCTAAACAATTTATAAATGGGCAAATGTAACTAATCTTAAATAAATCCTATGAAACCAAAGAAAGCCTTTAAGTCAGTTAATCAAAAGAAGCCAGTCAAGCAGTTGTCTTGAGGTAGGTGAATCAATGAATATCAAGAACCTTAAATCTGTATTAAATCCCATTACTTATCTTTGTTTACCAAATTTTAGCCTCAGTGCCCTCTCCAGGAATATATATTCCAAAAAAGAAGTAAAAAGCCCTCAGCCTGGCATGGCAATAGCACTTCCACATCCTGTTCAAAAAGAATCTAAATTAAGTTCTGTGGCGAAACTTTCCAGCTGCACATCACCTCTTCAAATGTCACCTCAGTGATGTCATCACATGGTAGGAATAATGCTGAGTTATTGAATATTGCTGTTTTATTTTGAGTTGTACTATCTTTTGTTCTCAGTCCTTCTTCTTAGGCCTCTGGTTGCTGAAAACTCCCAGGAGTGAACTGGAAAAGCTCTTGGCCATACTATAAAGCTGAGCAGTAGGAGAGCTGCCTCTTTATTTCAGAGGATTTTATAACCTTCTCTCTTACTTTAGGCAGGGAAAAATGTGCATCTCTTTCAGGTTTCACTGGATTCAAAATCAGCTCTTTTCATCTGCTCCTTAACACCTCCATGGCTTTAGAAACATAGCTCAGGACTATGTAGTCAATTTAATACGTATGTAGGACACTTCTAACTCGCTTTTGTATGTATGTGTATCTGGAAAGGATGACTCAGAGTTCCTTTTGAGGCAAGGTTTTAAATTTTTTGCATTTTTTGAGCACTTAGTTACATGAGGCTCAGTACAAGCTGAAATTCTGTTTCAAGTAAATTGCAGTTAACTTCCCTTTTATAAAAGAATAAGAGAACAGTCTAACACTTCTCATAAAAGTCTTTTAAGACTTGGTTTTCAAGAGGGCTTTCCAAATTGAATGACCATGAAAAAACATTGCTGTTTACCTTATTAACCTGTGTGGACAAGCTTGAGTTCTTTTTTTGTCTTTTGATTTCCCATTTGGTAAGGAAGGCTATAGCTATATCATCAGTTGCAGGCAAGAACAATGGTTCAACTTTTCTGCTAAGTTGGTTAGAACATGTAAGGATTTGTGTAAAACACACTAAGCCTAAATGAATAAGCAGAACTAGGAAGGAACACTACGTTCTCTTCAGTAGAGCAGACTTCTGCTCTGCCCGAACAATGGGCATAACAAGCTCTCTCCTTTTTCAGCCTAATCTTCAGCATAGATATACCTTGATTAGTACATCCAGTGCTAAACAAGATACAATTACTGAAATATTAATCTTGTATTGTACACACTACAGAACAGGACACAGTCTTATATTTGAAAGGTTTCCTGATAATAACCAGTCGCTTCACAAGTGCAGTTCTTCTCTGTCCATGAGGCCAGGTAAGGTTTCTGTAAGCTTTGTAAGCAAAGGTAAGGCAAGTTTTTATGGTCCTAAGTTGTTTGCTTCCCAAAACCACACACTGAACAGTCTCTCATTTCCCTGGGAGAAATAAATAAGCCTTTAAAAGCCGTTAAATAAAGACAAAGTCTATGCAAGTTTAGGTGTTTAAGGTATCTGGTCCCAATCTCCCCTTGGAAAGAACCCTATGAAGATACACACCTTTTCTTATTGACCTGCAGGAAAGTTCATCTCACTTGTCTTCAACAGTGTGGATTTAGCATCTCACTGGATTGGTCAGTTAAGATGTCCCCTGTGTCAGATAGGCAGCTGCAGGAGATTGTGCTTTGGGTGGCTTCATGTCATGTGTCAAAGAAATGACATATGTCACAAGGGATGAACACATCCTGTATTCACTACAGGGGGAGCCTGTGAGGCTAGTTTAGATTAGACTTCTTTCTCTTAGGTAAAATTAATCACAATTTTATTTTACAATAACTGCCTCAGTTACTGTTAAAGGTTAGGCTCATATCATGTACAAACTAAAAGGTAATATTTATAGACATATGTCTTGGAAGAATTTTACTATTTCATGGTTATCGGGTGATCAAAACAAAGAAGCATCTATAAGAATAAGAGAAAATACATTTACTATAGAAGTAATTGCCTTCTCCTCTAAAGCATTTTTGAGTTAAAAATATATGCTTCTGAAGGTTCAAAAGTTTAGAGCATTTTTAGAAGAAAACATGTTCAATAAGAAATCATCAGGAAGAGTTGATTTTATTTCAACAAGAAGTTTTTTTTAGACTGTGGAATGAGAGTTGTTTATGATATATTCTGTTAACATATCCCTACATTACTCTTTGCTCTTTACGTTTTTGAAAGTCAGGATTCTTTCTAAAGCATATTTTATAAAAATCTGTTTTTGCGAGATTATGATAATGTCTCTACCAGCTGGATGTCTAGTACAAGGAGTCTTGTTCTTTGAGGAGACATTCATGTTAGTAGCTTGATTCTTGACCAAATGGCTCCTGGTTTTATAACTGCATTGCATTTGCAACTTCATAATTATGGGCTTTTATTTAATATTCCATACAAAGTAAAAAATATAATGCTTATATCAATTCGAGTTTAAGCTCTAGTTTAAATCTACTAAAAAGATGTTAATGATTTTCTTTTTGAAAGTGTTTTTTTTTCCATAAGTGCTATAAAATATTCAATGTTTATAAATATATTGCCAAGAATAGCTGAAGACAGTGAAAGCTAAAACATGTTATAATTATACAAGTTGATTTTCAGACTTCATATAATACTGGCTGTTCTATAGCCTGTGGTATTATCCTCCTTTAACATGTACAGCTGATTCCTGGATGAAAGAAATAGGATCAGAATGGACTATTTTTAATTAGCCTGAATATTTGAATAGCCTAAATATTTTAGTAAAATACACACCCAGATACTTTTAAACCTATTTTAAACATACGAGATTCAAAACAATTACAAAGCTATCTTAAAATTTTCTGGCAAGCTACTAACCACTCAGAGTAAATTCTGCTAATAATATGTTCCAGTGTTATCTACAGGTACTCAAGGATCAGCAGTGATTGCACACCCCTTTTAGAATTCTGCTCTCCTTTGGGGAAGTGCTACAGAAATAAACCAATGTCTCCCAGAGTACAAGATCTAGTCATTTTACTTATTTAGATATCTATTCAAAAACAAGGAAAAAATTACATTTTTTGTTTTCTGACAGTTGAAAATTTTCATGCATTCTCCCTTTGGATGGAATTAAACATATAGTAAAAGGAATAGAATATCTTGGAGATCTAAAGGTGATGATTTTTTTCCTGGGTATAAAGATGGAATAGAGTAGCTAGAGGAGAGGAAGAATACTAAAACTTTGTGTTTCTTTGTTTGTATGTATAAAGAAGACTGCTATTTCAAAAAGTCAAATGCTTTTTTTTTTTTAATGTTTTTAATGTCTGACTCAAAAATAGAGCCACCAGTACATATGGGAACTTAAACAGATATGCCACCAATAATGATATTCCTAGAAATACCTTTTCCTCTTGTATATGTGTACCTGATGTTATCTGAAGCATTTGAAAATGTGTTTGTGTACACCAGCACTATAATAGGATTTTGTGAATTGTTCTTATCTAAGCGTTATATATGCATCCAGAGGGAAAACTTTACTTTAACCATGTACATTATCAGAAAATAACAATCTGGGGCATAAGCATCCCAAGTGTGCACCTTTTTCATGATGTCAAACAAAGCAAACAATACACATATTTTCCCATTATTTTATGTTTGATTTTTTTTCATTATTATTATTATGTTAAGCCAACTGTGTTGGATTTGTAAATGGGCTGTGACTCTTACTCTATAACATCTGCTTATCCAAACAAGTCTTTCCTGATAATGGTGCCCAGCAATGCAGGCCAGGAAGTGGCAGTGGGAGATGAAACAAAAGGTATGTCTCTGACAGTGGCCACAGGTTTAACCTCGGGCTGATATTACATGAGTGCAATAAGCAATTCAACACAAAAGAGTTGTTTTCAAAAAGCTATTTCCAACAGGAGAGCATGAACACAATCCCCCAAGCTATCCAGAAATTAAGATCAGGGAGGCAATGGTTGTTTCTGTTAAAAGTCACGTTCCTGTGAGCACAATGTGCTGGAAACTAGAAGAAACAGGAATCAGCAATGCATGTAGGCAAAGGTAGCAAACATTCTTCATATCTTTGTTATGTAGAAGAAACTTTTTTCTTTGACTTCAGCACTTCTTCACTGCAGTGTTATGTGTATATTCCCAGCAGTAGAAGACAAGCCAAGCAAGTTTTCATCAAAAGAAAGTTTGCAGGACTGCAGTGCAAAGGAAAGAAAAATTGATCTAACTACTACAATGAGAGAAAAGCACATTTTTTGCAGAGTTTATGGATAGTCAGTTACCATTTTCTTAGTGACAATGTCTGTGTTAATCGGTTTTGCATCTGAACTTGGAATAGAGGCAAAGCAGATTTATTAGAGTCAACCCTTTAAGTGAGTGACTTCTGTGAGTTCCAGTAACCAGATGCTAGAATTTTCTTAATCCAGATGGTGACCAAAAAGAGATATAGAGAGGTGTGGATGATCAAAAGTGGAAAAGATTCCATCAAGATCATGATAAATGTTACTTTTCACTTAACACTCTTGCTACACAAAATCTTATGCTTGACTTGAACCGCAGCTGTCAGAGCCTCACTGTGGCATTTCTTTTCGTTAGTTGTAGGGGTAGGTTTTCCACTTTTCAAACACAGGGCAGGTTGAACCCTTCTTCAACCCAACAGGTAAATTTAGTGTTAGAAGTAAAACAAATATAAGGGTCTCCATGTTCAGTAAAGCATCTTTTTTTTTTTTTTCCCAGACATCTGAAGCAAGGAAAGTAGAGATTCCACATCACACTTTCAAGAAGTACCTATTTCACTGCATGGTAAGAGTGTTTGTACTCACTCATTCTTTACACTCATGAAAATTAACAAGATTCACGGAAGTTTCAGTCATGAAAGCCATAGATTTTCCAGACAGGATGCCTTCCTACTTTAGTCTCTTAGTCAGTGTGGCTGTAACTGATATTTTACTTTTTGGATGGTCTTTCAGATTTCACTTGGCATGGTAAGTTCCTGGTAAACTCACAACATTACCACAGCAGTTCCCATGCTAGAAGTCCTCACTTAGTAGAAAATGCTTAATAGTCCTCCTCTCCCTTGGCAGTGAAACATTTGGGAACCACCATAAAGCAGCTGCACATGGGCTGTTAAGAAGTAATTTGACACCTTTACACCATGCAGAAACAGGAGTAACTGGAGCCTGGTTTTTCAAGCTCCCATGATGGCTCAGTCCTGAGGTTGGGAAAAAAATATGCAGGTAATTTCTTACTTTTCATTTCTTGCTTTTTCTTGAAGGGGAACTTTTAGGTTTTAGGTACTTACAACATCTGCCTGTCCAAAAGAGGAGTTAAAACTTTTATGGTGCAATCCAGGATTTAAATTCTTTGTATGTGATTAGATGGACTGCAGTCGAACAGCCCTCAAAACATGATGATAATAGCTAGCATGAATCACTGGCTCTAGAGAGTAGAACCACCTTGAGAGCTTCCAATGCATGTTAATAAGTCTCCTGGAGTCTGTAAGGTAGTTTGGCTACCACAGGTTTTGATTCCATGACCCACATTCATAGCACAGCAGCACCAATGTCTCCGTCCATTGACTTCAGCAACACTGCTTTCCCAAGTAATTGTTATCCAAGCTGAGTAAAACCTGAAGAGTGTGATCAGTGGTTTGTGGAGCTACTAAGTGCTTTGCAGTGGAGTTTTAATATAGCTAAGGCAAATGATGTAACAAAGATATCTATTTATATTTAAAAGTGATACTGTAAATAGTTAGGATTCCATTTAATGCATCAAAGTTAGGTAACATGATAAACTACCTGATAACAGTCAGGCTTTCAAATCCATTAAGTGTGTTTGAATATTGCATCCTAAATGTCCATCACTATTACAGGATTTTACGTGAAAGTACAAATATATAGGACTTTAAAAAATCTACACTGAATAAAAAGACAGTAATAAAATAGAAGCTTACTGAGTTTCTTCTATGACTATTCTTTCTTCTTCCTTTTAATCTTTATTTGACACTTTATTAAAAGTCCAGAGCTCAGAATTTCAACCCCTGGTTAATCACCACTTAATCATTTGGCATAAGTTAAAGACACATCTCTGCAGCAATGGTTTTCTCCCTGTAACACTCTCCTGATTAAACATCAGGCATTGCTGCCTTTTCCCAAACGTATCTCTAATTTAGATGTGGTCAATCCACCTTCTAAAATATTGCCAAGTGTACATACTATAGATGCTAAAAAAAAATTACATGAAAATATGTGTCATCCTTGGAACAGATGCCACCCTAAACTGTGTTGCAAGCTCCAGAGCAAGGATACAGGAATGGACTGTGAGTAATTCAGTGTTTTATCACGCTCACATAACTAAAAGCCTAAACTTTAGGGAGCTTCTTTGTACTAGGATCCATCTGGTGACTAAGCTGGACAAACTGGGAAGCTGTGTGAGACTGTGTGACGTTTCAAAACTGTGCAATTGCACCTTGGAGTAATTGTTCACAGATACCTATTTGGTGCTGGCCACAAATAATAATAGATAGGTGTCAGGAATCCTGTTTCCCCACAGCACTGCAGAAGTAGGGCTGGAACCAGTTTTCCTTCCACCTAACTTTTGTTGCCTTCTCTGCACGGCACTTCTTCCTCCTGTGAAGTGCAGAATTAATTTCAGCAGCGATATGGGATCAGGAATGTAGGAAATCTTTGAGCCAAGATGGATGCTTGACTTAATGAGTCATACAGCGACACCATGGAACTTGTCAACTGTGATCATCACCAGGGCGCTGAGAGTTTGGGATATTTTTTGTAAACACACACATCTTTATTTTTCCAAGTGTTTTGCAAACCCGTATGGTGGAAGGCTTTTCACACTTTTAGCCTGCAGACTTTTATTGAGTGTGGAAGCAGAGTTTATAAATAGGACTTCTCTTTTTTCTTTTAATGCCATTTAGATCTCATTTTTAGCAGAGTTTATAAACAAGCTACATTTGTTCTTTTTATTGGCTCAAGAGAACAGCTGTCTATCAAGCATTCCTGTTTACATGATCTCCTTTGGTAAGCCATGCTTAGAGACCTTCTGTGGGTTATCAGTAGCTGTTATATAAATAACAGCATATTGGATGAAATCTGTGATATTATTTCATGTGCATTTTCTTCCCTTACACTGAAGTTCTCTTGTAGGCAGTGGCCCAGAACCAGATCCATTCACCTCTGAAATGTCTCCAAAGTCTTAACAGGCCCTGTGTTAGATGCTGGCAGACAATACCCCAGGGTTGAACAGATAATATGCTGGCTATCTGTAGAGGACTGCATTTCAGCCATGATGAATTAAGTGATTTCTTTCCTCAAAAAGCAGGAGATGTTTGACAGAAAAGCTAAAAAACACAGTGCCAAAGTGGGAGGTCTGTGCTGTCAAGAGGTGTCAAACTGACAGAACTGGAGACCTAAACCTTCTGTTCCCCTACAGCGAAAAACAGATTTCGAACCACGTCACATACTAGAAGCACTGGCAATGGAAGCATTCATGTATGTTAGCCACGATATAGAGGCACCAGATGTAGAGACGTGAGATTTTAGTTGCCATCTCAATTCCAGTCTCAGCTTTAGAGATCTAGAATTTAGTTCCCCAGAACTTTGTCCAATACTGCACCTTTTATTTCCACAACACTCTCCAACGCTTACCCCAGCGCTCATTCAAATACAAGATTTTGGTTCCAAAGTGGTTGAAGATTCTACTTTTCATTGCCCAAACATTCCCCAATTATACAAGTTAAGTAAAACTTTCAGCAAATGTTTAACTCCATCTTTTAGAAGCAGTAAATGTTCAAATTCCTAAAGGGCACAGACCAACTTAAGCATATGTTTAACCAGCATCCTGACTCAGTTGTAGTCCTGCATGTGGGGGCTCAGTGAAAAATAAAAAAAGAAATCCTAATTGTAATCCTGACTTTGGGCCAGGATTTTATTGAAATATTTATAAATAAAGACACAGTGGTATTTAATTATTTAAGAAACAAACTGGTTGTGGAAATTTCACAGAGATGTAAGGTCCTTGGACTTGTGCAAGAGATAAACTTGGCCCACTTTCCTGTGACTAATATATACAGCACAGAAAGAGAGAAAGGGGAAGGAAAAGCCATTTTCTTTCGCAACAGGAACATACGACATTAAGGAAACCGAAAACTACATTTCTAAAATTGTTTCCATTTCAGAGTTCTTCTGCCTATGGAGAATCAATACGCCAGAAGAGCATAGCCTTAAACATTAATACTACAGCATAAAATTTGTTTTTGATGGATTGATAGGCACATTTTCTTAAGGCCAAGGAATAATGAATACAACCTTTTTTTCCAGATAGTCTATCTTTATCCTCTCCCTGCACAGAGGATGTAGAGAATAATATGGTACCACTTGCCTGTATATAGAAACATCTGTTACCAGGCACCAAGAGGTTTCACTGGGATGCATGTCCTCAACCCCATATATCCAATTGTAACAGCAAGGGGAAATCAGAATACAGGAAAATGCTTCTGTTTGCTCTGCTTCAGCTTTAGAAAGCCAGTCAATCAAGAAAATCTGGGCTGATGTGATGGTGGCTAATAATTCCCAGGGGATTTTACTCTGCCCTAACTACACAGTCCCTAAGCAGGCCGAGCTTAAAAGCAAATCCATGTACACCCTGATTTCAACACGTAGTTTTACATCATGTCACACTTGCTTTTCTTTCTGAATCAGCAATAACTAGCAAGTGCTTCCCTAGTAATTCTGATCTTACATATGGACAGAGTAAAAATAATAATTTAGGTATTGTCCTGACATTTGGTGATTCTTTGCAGGGAGGCAGCATGGGCCCGCATTTGTGGGGCATCTCTAAATTCCTATGGCTCCAAGAGATGCTTCCAAGATCACTGGGTATGCAGTTGAATTTCAAATTTTGTGTCTTTCACTGTCAGACACATTTTTATTCACTTTTACACTTACAAAAGAGGCAATTCTGATTCCACAAATCCCCTCTTTTTCTTGGTGTCTCTTTCCCAGTTAACAATGATGTATTTGATACCCAAAGTCAAATTTGAGCATCCTTCAGAGGAAGAAGAAACCACTGGACCCAAGTAAAAAGAGTTTTTTGCAAGGTTGTTTTCCTATTCAAATATATTTGTACAGAGGAGGGTGGTAGTGTGGAAAAAACAATTCTGCTCTCTTTTGGGTAAGCCAAATAGGAGAAAGACATGATGTTAGGACATTATCACATGTAGTTTTACTCTGTCATGACACAGTTTATGCAGAATTCAGGGAACAGGCTGACCTTTCATTGAATGTCACCTTGTAACAACTCAGAGTTTAGTCTAATCATATTTTTAAATAAGGGTAGGGAGAGCATTCTTAGTCTGCCTCAGTGGAAGACCATGGAGCCTCTTCAGCATCCTTAGTTTTATCCAGCTGCTCTGACAAAGGCAAAATCAGTGGAAGGAAAAAAAAAAAATGGAAGGAAAAAACCTTAAAGCGAAAGTTAAAGTCAGTGTAAGAGTTCAGTTAGAAATCAGAATTGTGCAAAGTCCAGAGGAACTTTTCCATCCTCTGAGATTCTTGGCAGCTTATCTAGTATCTCCCAGGATTTCTGCTTGCAAGAACAGAGATAATATTGTAGTCACTGATTGCATTTTATTATTATATTCTGAGGGACTGCATCAGTGGAGCAGACAATGGAATCTGACTCACCCAAAACTTGTAATTGTCTTGGATGAGGCTAAAGATACCACCACAAAACTGTTTGTGCTATGTTATTGCTGAAAAACCCCAGGCCTTTGGCAAACTCTGGAGCACTGTCTTGTGCTTGGAACAGAGAAGGAACTTACCCTTAAGTCCCAAAAGAGCTTACAAAGTAAAGCCTCCTTAAGAAGACTACAAGCTAAAACTTAATGCTGCAGTATTACGTGTTGATTCGCAATAATATCAGCATTTGCACATTGTAATATGACTTAGGGATATGTTATTGATTTTCTTTCCTAACCATCCAGTAATCAGCATCTTGGCTAAGGTTCCTCTATCCTTCCAAGTCACTGTACCTCCATAGAACTCATCCTTTCCTATTTCTTTTTAGGTTATTGCAGACCCCAGCCTGTGCCAGGTGCTTCCCAAAGAACAAAGCTTAGGAAGTAGCTTTGAGATCTATGTAAAAACTCATTATAGTGATATTTTTTTCCTTCTTCTTTACATTGAACTGCACCTTTCAACTAGTGAATTCAGCAGAGTTAGCAACTTACACCAAAAATTGGTCCTTTGTTAAACTTTTCCAAGCTTTCTTTTCTCCCCGTTTTGCATGGAGGGAGATACAGGTTCATCGGTTGGTTGTTTGATGAAATTCTCTTCATTCTTTGCTTTTCTTTTTCCTCAAGAATAGATGGCTTTGTAGCTAAAAATATTATATAACACACCTCTGGTCAAAGTCTTCTGAAGCATATCTGTTCTTATTTATTTTTCTCCGCAACTATAAATATCTCAAATACTTTGCAGAAATCATACCTGACTCTCACCTGGAATGAGGAATGAGATTTTTAGGGGATTTCTTTGTAGTCCTTCCCATTCCTATCGATTTTGATAGAAGTTTGGAAACTCACAACTATAATGTCTCCTACTCTTTGTAAACTCCTCCTTTTGAGACCTTTGTGGACATATCTTTTAGCTAAATGGCTATTTATGTTTTGCTTTCAATCTGTCTCAGACCAAAGAATTTATCGTCATTTGTTCATTTTCCTTGCAGCTCGTAATGCATTTTCTGTATCCTGGTTTTGTCTGGGATAACCTGGTTTCAGATGGGACAACCCCACAGGCCCATCACACACTGAAATGCAGATAATTATCCAAGTGGAGTTTCTTGTGACCTTGGAAATTAACTGAAAAGTAGATTATTACCTTCCTCCTTCTTAGCCAAAAACACATAGGCGCAGAGTACATTTGAGCTGGTAATTCTTAACAGCCAAGTGCATTCCTACTGGGAGCCAGTTAGTGTGGATGGAGTTAAAGCAAGAGAGAAGTTTCTATTTTGGAAACCCTAAGATCTCACATACCTATACATGCAGTCATTTATTTATTTACTTATTTATTATTGTATTTCTAAGAATCTTTGCATGCACATGAATTTCATATGATGGGAAATGTTAATTTTATATTAAAGAAAAGAGCTGGAAAGCTTTTAATCTAGCTTCTGCAACCAGGATTTATTCTATGACCTTTAATAAATCAATTCTTGATGTGTCAGTTTTCCCACTGGTTAGATTTTGATTAATAATGACCCTTAATACAATTTCTGCAGTTCAGAATAGAGTGATGAAAGTGAAGGCCCAGTCCTGACAACTTTTACTTCATCAGGTAGCACTTACTCCTGAGAATGGTTTTATGAACCTCAGTAGAAACTGCTCAGCTGAGAAGTTTACATGAATAAGTATGACTTGTTTAATATCTGTCAACTTTTTTCAATTTTTGAAGTTTAATGTGGCATTTAAGTGAAAATTGTTTTTTCTTTATGAAGGTCTTTTTTTAGCCCATCAGGCCTTATGACAACCCAGATAATTTAGCACCCTTTTTGATGATGGAAGAGCTGTGATAGTTTGATGCCACTTGGCTACAGTTTAGGTATTTTTTATTTGGAGGTGGGGTGGAGAAGAACTTGTTGTCTATGTGTAATTTTTGCCAGCATGGGTTTACACCTTCAGACAAAGGATCAAGTTGACTGATGATATTCCCATCTAAGGTAGACAGCAAAACTCTTTCCAAAATCTAGCTGCTATACAGTTATACACATGCAAAATGACTCATTCTTTATTGCAGTGGCATCCAAGATTGTTACAAGAGATATGACAGTGCCCAAAACAAAGGATGCACTCCAAATCAATTTACTGGTGAGGGAAAAAATGGCAGAAATTAGAAGTCTAAGAAAGATTCTTACCATCTCCTGGCTATATTCAGTATTTCAGAAGGTCTTCATTTTCATAACAGGAAGCCAACACTTTATTCTTTAACATCTGAACAATGATAAAACTCAGAAATTGTGATACACTTCTCTGTTTCAAAAAAATACATGTTTCAACAGCTTTATCAAAATGCATAGCAGAGGAATTTTGACGTAGGTTCTTCCCACAGCTTCAGGACACCTTCTGTGAATGGCTCTATAAGCGTTTCAGGGAAAACTCTTTGCTTACTAGTGGGACAATCTGTTTTTCTCTGTCTTTGCATAGATATTGGAAACTATATTAGGTGTGATGCAGTGATGAGTCAAGTTATGAGTCTCAAGCATTTTAATTTAATAAACTCACTAATTGTGCTAATTGTGCTCACAAAATTATTCAGAAATTCTGTAATTTTTATTTTGCAGTACTAAATCCATTATTTCAGTGCAGTTTTCAGCTGGGCCTAGAAGGTGGTAACTACCATGATCGTTCTTTTTCTTTTTTATTTCAAAAAATCAATACTATAGTCATTTTCCACCCTTTCTGTTACCTCTCCAGATTTTCAATTACTTTTCCAAAGTATTTTTCTTGGATAAAATTAAACCAATTACTGCTGATCTTGACAAATAATGACACATGCCCTACGAACTAGTAGCCCTTTCTGTGCTCTGAAAGCAGTCCTTCATGAAGAAAAGGTGTTTATTTGTTCTTTTAATACTTCTTTCTCCAGAAAATAGAAGACTTAACTACTATGCCTCTTGATATACCAGAAATTTCTTCTGCTGAACTTCCAGTATTACTTTCTATCAGATTGTGCCCATTATTAGTAGATTATGCCAATAGATGCTTTTAATTTTTACAAAATTTGTAAATTAGTTCCCCTAAAATTCATCCCCAAGCAAAGATCTTGAGCACCTTCTTAACTTAAATCATATAAATGCATTACCAGGCAGGACCCTGGGGACAGGATGGGACCTCAGCCCGTGGCCTGAGATGTTGCAGTACAAGAACTATTTACACACTGAGTCATAATGAAGGAAATTAATTCCCTGCCTCCAGAAAGGGACAAGTTACGTTATTTCCTTTCTGTATTTTCAAACCAAAATACAACTTAATTTTTTTTAAAAAACTGCTTTGCTCATTTCAAAGAAGTTAAGGGATAGGAAAACAAACCAAATTGGTCTTCTGTTTCTCTCCAAGGTTTTTTGGGAGTTTTTTTCAGTGACAAAAAGAAAAAAAATCTTTTTGGGTCTATCAGCCAAGTGAAAAATCAATTAGTTACACGGGTCTGGCTATTTGTTAGGATTAGCTATCAGACAATGCATGCTTTTTGTTATTTTTTCCCCACAGTAGGACATATCATGGAACACAATACCACTGAATTTTTGTTTACATCTTCACTGACAAAGTAGCATTTTCAGCACCATTCTTCAAGGTGCAGACAAAAAAAATGTAATAAAAGAGAAGAAGGAGAAGCAACTCCGTCTGTATTTAAAAAGGTATGTATAGCTTTTGGGGAAAAAAAATAAGTGATTTAAAGATAATCCTAGAAGGTTCAACACTCATTCTTTTTACATGAAATCTCCAAGTGAAACTCCATTTGACCTCCTCATTTAGTGAGAGTCTGCTTGGCCACCATCAAATTCAACTTCTCACACCTTAGTTGGACTTATTTTGTTTGTTTTTCCCTGATAAGAAGATATTTAGAGGCTAAAGAATATCCTACCGACTTCAGACTGGACTTGCACGAACATTCTGTATGATCTTTCTCTGTCCCTCTTTTTCCAGTAGCTACAAATTCCTTCTCAAAACCTATTTTTGTCCTGGAATATTTCTACATTGCAACCTATTAAGCATCTTAGTGTCAATATGCTCAAATAACCACAAAACACGTAATTAATCCCGGTTAAGTACATGAGTTTGCCAGGTGAAGAGGTAATAACATGGGGGCAAAACATCAGCTGCTATGAAGTAGTCCAGCTCCGCTGAGTTCGGCATAAGAATTTCTTGTTGTAACAGAGAAGACCTCGGTACAAAATCTTCTCAGCTGGGAGGCACTCGGTAACAGATACCTGAGAATGAAATGCACATTTAAGAGTAGACTAAGGAAGGCAGCTTACAGGCAAAGGATCAGATAAAAAAAAAATTTTAGAAAGTCATCTCTCTGCTGCCACCTGAGCTGTTCACTATGGAAGAATAACAACTGATGCACAGGGAAGTTGCCAAGGAATACGAGGAAGCACAGCTTCTTGTGTGCTGCCTTGGACCAGTTAATATTCATCAGCAAAGGTCAAGGCCTTAAACAGAAAGGTTATTTCAGGTAATTGTATGGAATAACAAGAATCAGTACAGCCCAGAAGTGCTGAACTTGGAATTCAAGGGTCGAGGTTTCCTGAAATTTCACATGTGACTGGATGTTCAGATGCTGGATTGTTTTCTAATTACTATAAATCTTGTGAGGTTTTTAAGCTGTGCATATAATCTGCATTTCTGAAAAACACAGTGTTGGGGTCCCTCCCCTGCCGTGTAGCCCTGGGAGAGGGGCCCTGAGGGCACAGACACGGGGTTTCCTGCCCCTGCTCAGCCTCGTTCCCGTTGGTTGGTTTGTGTTCCCTGCGCGGGCAGAAGGACCCTTGGTCCCGTGACTGGGACAGTTCCTCAGCAGAGCTCCGGCCATGCGGCTGGAGAAATAAACATCTCTCTGAAACAGCTATCAAGAATCTGTCTGTCCGTATATATATATTTCCTTTCCACGGGACTCCTGGTTTGATATATGCGTGTTGCAGGATCCCCACTGCAACAAATGGTGGAGATTTGTGAGCAGAACGATCCCCGATCCCTAAGCGACTGATTTGTGTGAGTAAACCCTGGAAACTTTGGATTCCTTTTCTTGGTTTTGCTTTGCTATTCCATATCTAAACTATGGAGGAACCGTGGGAAGACTCTTGGCTCTCAGAGCCGCATATGGACATTTATCTTAAACTTAAAATGATTCTTGAACAACGATTTGTGAATTTTAGCTTGATTCAAGCTCAAAAAGAACTGAAACACTTCCTGGCATGGTTGTTTAAGAACTTTTTCTATGTTTCTTGGGATTTAATTCTTACCAAGGGCTTTTGGAAAACCGTTTGGACACAGTTAATACTAGAGTCAAAATACATGCCGATGGAAGAATATTTTCGTGAATATTATTTAGTTACCGAGACTGTTGAGCAATGTCAGCTGTGTCCTGGTGAAGGGAAGCGTGGCGCAGGGACCGTGCGGCCCAGGCCACGTGCACCGAGCGCTCTGAGAGCAGCAGCGAGGCAGTTCCCGCGCGCGGGCGGAGCCACGCGAGCCGCAGTGTCGGCGGCGGAGCGGGGAGCGGCGGGACCCGGCGGGACCCGCACGGCGCAGCACAGCGCGTGGTGGAGCGAGCCCCGTGAACGCCCGACCGAGAGGGGCGGCACGCGGGCGGCGGCTGGCGGCGATGGCGGTGGAACGGAGCCGTGCCCAGCCGAGACGCGCGCTGGAGCAGGGCGCGGGGGAGTCCTCGCTCGGGGGCCTGGCCGAGACGTGGGTGCAGCGCCCGGCAGCGGCAGCGAAGCTGCGACCAGAGGAGGCGATGCACGGAGAACTGAGCGGCGTGGCCCGGCCCGGCCCGCGCAGCCCCGAACGCGACCCCGGGAAGAGCGCGCAGGCACGAGCAGCCCCGACAATTCCAACACGGGAGCGACCGAAAGAGACAGCAAAGACGCAGCGAGACAGAAAACAGCAGCCACTCGGAAAAAGGAAAAGATCGTAGCAACTAAGACCTTAGGGATAGTAAAATGGTATAATGTTAAGCAAAATTATGGTTTTATAACAAGGTGTGACAACCAGCAAGACATATTCGTGCATAGAACTGCTATTAAAAAGAATAACCCTGAAAAATGCATCCCAAGCTTGGGAGATGGAGAGGTGGTGGAATTTAATATTGTACTAGGGAGAAAAGGGTTACAAGCGTCGCAGGTCACTGGGCCTGATGGTGTTCCTGTAAAAGGCAGTATATATGCAAAAATTCGTAGTCATGTTAGACAGTATCTCCATTGTAAGCCCCCCCTACAGTTTCCCTTTCCTAATCCCACCTTTCCCTTTTACCCTATATCCTATTACCCCCAGTGTATTCCCAATCCGTTTTTTCATCCATGGTTTCCCTCACAAAGCCATGCTTTTGCCAATTGTTTCCCCAAAAATCCCTTTCCAATGCCGAGTGGGGGATGAAAAAGGGGGAGGGAAGAAGTTAAACCCTCTCCTGCCTCAGTTTCCCCACAAAGCATGCTCAGAGAATTCTGTCTCCCTTCTGTCAGCCCTAAGATGTTCCAGAGAATCTGTTTGGACATTTAAAGACTCAGGAGGGTGGCTTGTTTTGTTTTGAAACTGTTCTTGTTATGTTTATCCAGTTGTTTTCATTCTCCTTTTATTAAAATAAAACGGGTGAGGTGTTGGGGTCCCTCCCCTGCCGTGTAGCCCTGGGAGAGGGGCCCTGAGGGCACAGACACGGGGTTTCCTGCCCCTGCTCAGCCTCGTTCCCGTTGGTTGGTTTGTGTTCCCTGCGCGGGCAGAAGGACCCTTGGTCCCGTGACTGGGACAGTTCCTCAGCAGAGCTCCGGCCATGCGGCTGGAGAAATAAACATCTCTCTGAAACAGCTATCAAGAATCTGTCTGTCCGTATATATATATTTCCTTTCCACGGGACTCCTGGTTTGATATATGCGTGTTGCAGGATCCCCACTGCAACAACACAGTTATTAGTTACCAGAAACCCAATGTATTATTAATTTATTTAATGCTGATGGACTGAATTGTGTAATGGGTAAAGACAGTCAAGAAGCAGTGACTGGCAGGAATAAACCAGTTTCACTGAATGGGGACTGGGAGGATTTTATTCAAGAAAATGGCAGTGAAACCTATCCTAATAAATAACCAGGCTGAGTTGACTCAAGCACTTATAATGCCAGTGTCTGTGATAAGCAATGGAAACATTAATATAAAATGCTTCACCATAAGCGAATACGGTAGAGTTCAGAATGATATATTGCAGCACAGCCATCCCTAGCATGGCATGCTTTTAAAGTGATGCTTATAATCATTTTTATTTTGGTAACAATAGGGGGAAAAAAAGAACAGAACAGCAAAAATTGTTATCTGCTAAAAAGGAACTGTAATAGCAAAATTTCCTGATAAGAACCTACATAAGGATTTAGCCACAGTGAGAGACTGTGCTCAGATACAAATGCAGTAACTAGGAACATGGTTGTAGCTTGTTCATTTCTAATCCTAGCTGTATGTTACAGTCAGATGGTGAAAGCAGTCATTTCATGAAATATCTGAAAATTTCAGTTATTTCATGAAATGACCAGCATTATGGCTGTTCTACTACACTCTTAGACTGTTTCACTCCATCATTAAATTAAATGACTGGTGTTATTGTGAAAGTCACATTGGTGGGATTTTTATCACTTATATTTAGGGACCTGAACTTAGATGTACAGGTCAATTTAGGCTCTCACAGTCATTGAAGAAAAGGTGGCATGTCCAGCTGGTAACCCAGCTGATCTAATTTAGCTACCTGGTTTTGGATTAAATAAACCATCCTTTTGCATATACTAGTACTTTCACTTAATTATAAAAGAAGTCAAATGTGATAGGTTTGAACAAAGATGCTTACCCATTGGTTGATCCTTGTGACTCCTATTCACTGTGTTGCTTAATACTATAAATGCTCACAACTGCTGTGAAAAGTATTTCTGTTATGACACACTCTTAGAGACGTTCACTTTTTACACCCTGTATTCTTTGCCACAGGATATCTGATTGCACTGGATCCATTTGCTCCCTCTTTGTAGCTTACATTTCCCTTTCCCAGGGAAATGTGGGCTACAGGATAGAATTAGTATATTCAGGGGCTTTTTTTTGTTTTCTTTTGATCAGAACAAATAACATGACACATCTTTCTTTACCCAGTCTGAGACATTTATTAAACCTCTCCACAGTCACGGCTTTCCTACAGTCCCTAGACTTAAAAATTTGCCCCTGTTGTGACAGTCAAATTCTAGTGACAGATGAGCATGTTAAATGCCTTTACTGCCTTGAAGAAATTCTGTCTCATATTCCTAGTAAATGCAGCATTTTTTGGTCCTTCCCCTTGCAGGCCAGAAAAGACTAAGAGCCTGTCTTTCTAACTGCTTCCCTGGGAAGTGAAAAGTTCTATCTTCAGACAGCCATGATGAAGTGGTACCATTCATGGGGAAGACAATATTAGTTGAAGTATGGATGTGGTGAATGTCCGTGAAGTTATATGACAGGTTCACTCTTTTCTAATGAGAATCTGAGCGGAGCCAAGGGATTCTGCACATCAGATTAGAAATGTCCAATAGGGTTCTGATAGAACTGATTGGCTGGAAACTACATCTCAAAGCAAGTTTCCTGGCTGTGGATGCACAGCAGGGGAGGTGCAATTCTGGGGTTTTCTGGGCCCTAGAAGGAGGGAAAAGCACCTGCAACACAAAGGAGAGCCTGACTCTCCAAGAGATTTACCAGATTTCCTGAAACTGTTAAAAAAGCTGTCCTTATCCCAGGGAAAAGGTTAATTGAATTGAATAGGGTTGAAGTTTTGCATGAGGTCAAAGACTACCTGCCAGTTTGAGTCTCTCAGTCTAGGCTGGAATATGGTAGGGTAAATATTAGTTCCTAATTCATCTGCATATAAAACCCAGAGCACGTCACAAGGCACTGACCTTCACATCTGTTCACACAACTGGGTGCTCTGAATTCCTTAGAAGGAGGCTTTTTTTAGTATGTACTCTTATATGTTCTTTTGGTTATGGGGTATTCCACAGAAGAACAGCTGAGAAGATAAGCAGGACTCAGTTGTTGAGATCTACTGCACTTCCTGCATAAAACTTCACCACAAATTCATACCCCAGAAGAGAGCAGGAAGACTTATAATGGGGTAACGAGAGACAAAATGAGACACATCACAAGTCTTAAATGGAAACTGGACAGTGAGATCTAGGAAATACTGGTCACAGAGGGGTAATATTTCTTACTTACCATACATCATGCTGTTTTATCAGATACAGGTTGTTATCATGAATATGTGCAGCTACCTCAGAACATTTTTGAACTGCTGAAATGTGTGTTCATGTCAGCAAATGTTATACAAGCAGTAGAGCTTGATAGTTGTGTATCCCACTGAACCCACTGCTCACTAGAAGGTACAAAACCAGCTCAAAGTCATCTGACAGAAGTCAAGTATTTCTGAGACAAAATACTTTATGCTCTTTCCTGGTCATGGCCCCATAAATCCTAGAGGTTCCCCCTTTCCACATCAAAAATTTAAAAATAAATTGCCTTCTGATTTGTGTCCCTTTTTTCTTTTACAGTCTGCCTTGAGAGATAAATGATCAGTTGAAACATCCTTTACAGACTTCATGGCTATCAAAGAGTAGAGAGACTTGTCCTGAACTTTTGTAAAGCTAGACATTTCAGAAAAGCTGAAATGTTGGACAAGAAATGGGAATGTAATCAGACAAGAAACATAGTTTTTCTTCCTAGGGTTGCTGCTATGGAAATGAGAAACATTAGTGATTTGGGCTCGCTTTTGCTCTTTTCGTATGTCATCTAGATATTTCAAAAAAATGTTTGCCTTCCAAGTCTTTTTACACTTGAGTTTTCTAGATTTTTTTCTTTTTTAAGGCTCAACTAGGTTATTTACAAATTAGCTCATTTAAGGATAAAACTGTAATTCACTTGTTTTTTATTTATTTAATGCAATATTTTGAAGCTTCCTGAGGGCCAGATTTATTGCATTTATTTTGCAGTTTTTTAGGTTAAAAGTTTGGGGTTTTTTCATCTTATTTATTTGACTAGGACTTTAATTTTATTTTGATATGGACAGATTTCAAACATATGAGTTTATGCTTATTTCTACAGTTATTACGGTTTTCAGTAAACATATACAGTTAGACCTTTGAGTCAGTACCCATGAGGCCAGATAACCTGATTTCTGAGCTCCAGCTTCACATATCTGAGATCAAGGAATCATAGAGTAATTTCAGTTGTAAGGAGCACCTGAAGGGTCAGGATGGCTCAAAGCTGGGCCAATTTAAAAGTTATATCATTTGACATAGGCCCTTGTTCAGCCAAGTTTTGAGTGAAATAAGCTAATATTTAATAAATACCCAGGAATGGGTATTTCACCTCTTGTCTGGACTTCTGCTTTAATGTTTGACCACCCTGATTGTATGGTGGTTTTTTTCCCTAATTTCTAACCATAATTCCACTCTCTGTAACCTGTGTCCATTGCCTCCTGTCCTTTATATGTCTACCTTCCAAAAGAGCCCGGCTCACTTCCTCTTTAACAGCCTAACTCATATTTAATGACATTTACTTATTCTGCTTTTCTGAAGACTGAGTAAGCCCAGCTCTCTCAATTACTTTTTTGTATTTCTTACAGTCTGGACATCTCGCACCATTCAGCTGCCTGTCAGAGAAGCTTGAGTATCTTGAAGATGCAGGGGAGATGTAGTACTCCAGGTTTAGTTTCACTAGTGCCGAATGGAACGTAATAATCACTTCCTTCAGCCTTCCATCAATGGTCTCGCTAATGTGTCCCAGTCTGTGGTTAGCCATTACCTCTGCAAGGATGCATTGTGGCTCACGTTCAACTCAGTGTCCACCAGGGCCCCCCAAGTTCTTTTCTGCACAGCTGTTTCCAAGGCCAGCTGGGGGGACAGGGCAGAAGCTCTTGACCAGCATAAAACAACTCCAGTCTTGACCACATTCAGTGGCCCCACACAGCACAGCCCAGAAACACCCTGCAAAGGAAATGGCTGTACCTCTTTCAGCCTGATGAGCAATTGTAGTGGTTTGGCTCAAAATATACATCACTTACTTATTTTGCTTCTGTGAGGTAAGAATTAGGAGAAAGCAAAGCAGGCACAAAACTTAAAAGAATATAAAGAAGTTTATTAACAGACCTAAAAGAAGGGAAAAAAAATCAGACTAAACCTTCAGAAGACTTCTCCTCCCCCCACCTTTCTCCCTTCTCCCACTGACAATGTAAAAAGACAACCCTTGAGATTTTCAGTTTACCACTTCTATAATAATCTTTTTTTCAGTTCACTTAGGGAGAGGAGTCTCTCTTGCTCATGCTATGGAGACATCTCCACGAGAAACCGTTCTCTCATGGCTTCAGTATCACAACGAGACAGCCGCCTGGGTTGGTTCTCTTCTCACATGTGAGAGTCCCTTCCCTCGACTTACAGCTTTTCCCACAAATGTTTTCAAGGGTCCAATCTGTAGCTACTGGGGTACCATTTGAAGGACGAGCCATTCAGAAGAAAAGGTTCTCTTCGCTTATCTCTGGGAGCATCTTCATCTCTAGGAATAGAGGCCCTCCTCCTCACCTGGGAGCAAGGGTCCTCATCCCTTTCATCTCTAGGAACAGAGGTCTTCTCCTCCCTGGGAGCAAGGGTCCTCATCAAATTACAGCTACTGTCACTTGCTTATTTCAGCACAAGTACTTTTGCTTACAATTGCAATTTGAACGCTCCACCCCCCGTGCTTTCATGAAATTACAACAGGTACTCTGATATATCACAGTCCATCACCACCATAGCTTTACAACAGAATTTCAGCTTCTAAGCTTGAAGCATCTCCTCTTTCTCCTCCCTCAGGGTTTCAGCTCTTCCTTCTTTACTGACTTTGGTGTCTCTTTTTTTTCACATGCCTTCACCTTCCCTCTTCCTCTGACTCAGGAGAGGATTGATGTCTGCAGGCTTCATCTGTTCTGGAGGAAACTTAAATCACTAAAAAAGGGTTAATCTCACCCAGGCCTTGCAGCTGGAGTTCACTTATCGCTGTTGGCCACATGATCTTTGCCAGACAGGGCAGCTTCAGATGAATCTTTGGCCGCACTGGAGGGAGGGATGGGGAGCCAGGCCACCCCACCTGCACAGAGCAGGGCTGTGGGGGAGCCGCGGATGGAACAGGGACGTGCCACAGCCGACCCAGCCGGGCTGAGCAAGGCCCGGCCCAGCCACGCTGGGTCGCCTACAGGCCGCCCGCCCCACCCCACCACCTGTCCGAAAGCCAGAAAACAAGAGAGCTTTCCCAGGCTCTGTTTGTTCTTAAATGTGGATCACAGAGGCATGTCAAGCTTCTTAAGTGGCTTTAAAAGTTGCCAATATTCAAACTAGCCAGTTGATAGGTTCTGTTAGGTCACAGAGGAAGCTGTAAGCACCTCTTTGCAAGAGAATCACTTCCGTGGCTATGCTAAATCATGACAGCAATGCACATGCCAAGACAAAGCAGTGGATAGTGTATTCCTTCAAGGTACAGCTGCTTTAGAGTGAAATGAACAGTTTTCTTCATAAGAATTCAAAGTTTTAATATCAAGCTTCACTCACAATGGTAGAGACAGAGATTCATTGAACTGAGATTGTGAGAATGAATTGTCTCAAAATAAACTGAAAATGGGTCAAAACAGTTGGGCATTTCCAGATGGTAATGAGATGCAATTATATAGTTGAACTAAACAGATGTATCACATAGCAATTGTTTTTAAACTATTAGAAATTGCTCAAGACAGTGAGTGTGTCTGCTTGTTTGTCCCAAACTCACAAAAACCTCAGATCTCCTCAACGGGTAGAAGAATAAAGCTTCACTAGTGGGCAGTTAAATATTGCTGACTAATAATTCCAAAGGCAGGTTTTATCGATTTAATGATTAGTGAATGTGGGCATGATCTTGCTAATTTTCAAGTAACCCAGAAGTTACATGATAACACTTCCTGCAACCGAACAGGTGACTTCCAGTACTGATACAAAACCGAAATGAATCACTGGAAATCTTTAAAACATGAGATAGGGATCTTATATGCTTCTTGCCAAAGCTTATAGTCTAAATAAGGTTTTAAACTAGGAGACAAGATTGTCTAATCTCCACCTAGAGTCAACAAAAGGGATGTGACCCTCTCCAGAGGGATATCATGTGAATTGCTGAATGATAGTCACAGTATGTCCAGTGCGATGGCAAGAGTGGGTGACAGAGCCTGTAATTAAGACATGTCATTCACATGCAGTAATATCAGCCGAAGAACAATCTTCTCTCCTGTTGCTGGCAGAAACAGGACATATTTAATATGTGTTATGACTGCATCTGGTCATAAATAAAGAATCATAGAATGGTTTGGGTTGGGAGGGACCTGTAAAGGTCATCTTATCCAAAACCCTGCAGTGAGCAGGGACATCTTCATCTGGATCATTTTGTTCAGAGCCATCTCCAGCTTGACCTTGAATGTTTCCACGGTTGAGGCATCGACCAGGTTTGGGTAACTCATGGCAGTGTTTTACTGCTCGTGGTAAAAATCTTCTTTCTTTTAACTAAACTAAATCTTACCTTCTTAGTTTAAAACCATGACCCTTTTGCCCTTTTGCTGTAGGTCCTGCTGATAAGTCTGTCCCCACCTTTTTTATAAGCTTCTTTTGAGTACCATAAGGCTGCTCAACCCAGAACCTTCTCTTTTCCAGGCTGACCAATCCCAACTCAATCAGTCTTTACTCTTATGACAGGTGCTCCCACCCTCCAATCATCTGTGCGGTCTCCTCTGAACCCGCTCCAGTATGTCCATGTCCTTCCTATGCTGGGGTTATAAACTGACAAATTGCATAAACTTAAGTTTTAGTGAAGAAGATTGATTTAACTTACAGTTTAATTTAAAGTAATATAGGAAGAATTCTTAGGGCATTGTAACATCCCTTTTCAGTATTGGTAGAACAAAAACTTGGTATTTGTGTTCCAATATGATTTTCATAATATGATAACATTTTGTCTTAGATGCTGACAGGATTTTAGTGACTTAACTAGAGGTAGAACTTCATTATTTTGTTAAATATCTTTGATATTATTTTTTGCTAATGCAATTTTTTGGTGTATTTTATACAGTTCAGAAAAAAAATAACTTAATCAATTCAGAAATTGTTGATGAAATGAAATTTGCTTCTTTTTCACACCTCTGGGTTATTTATTACACTGTTCTTCATTCAACATCTGGTATTTATTTTCAGTTGAAACTTTCATTGTTGCAATGGTTGATTACTCATACCAATTACTGCTGTTCTTCTGGTTGTACTCTATTTGAAAGAATAGGCACAGCTAGCAAATGCATTATTACCTATTATGACATTTATTATGATTATTAATATGTGTAGGGAATATATGCAGAGTATTATTCATATGGTAGTTAGACAGTTCCACACTCTTGACATTTGTGATCTTTGATACCAGGCTATAACAGTTTCCCCATTTTATATATTAGAGATGGAAGGAAATAATAATTAAAAATCTTGCCCGCGGTTAAGGAGAGAAAATGAGTTGGAGCAGGGACTCACAGTCTTCTGGTTTTAATTGCTTCTAGAACAATATGTTTCACTGTATTATTGAGACCAAACAGAACTAAAAGCGATAGATGAAAAAAGTACCAGTGGTAGGTATCTGGCTTACTTCTGCAGCCGTATCACCAAAATGGATTGATTTTCACATCAACAGAGTCAGTTTAGAAAACATTTGTCTGAAATCCGGGAAGGCTGAATGCATCCATAAATGCAGAATATCCAGTTCTCAGACAAGTCAACAGGAGCTTTCCAAAAAATTATTTTGGGTTGGAGGTTTGGTGGGTTTGTTTCTCTTCAACTAAACTGAAATTGTTACTCTGAGGGTAATGAAAGAGACTTGCCAGTATTGAAGATGAGGGAAAGACTGTGTAACCTGCAATAGTTTTCAGAAAATCTTCTCATATTTTCATAATAATCTGGAATCCACATTCCCACAATGAAAGCACAGTGGATTGATGGACTGATCTTGCCATTATATGTTAAATGTTGCACTGAAGTAAGGAGTACATGTAACTGGTGCCAAAAGAAGGGCATATAACTCTCAGAGCGTAAGGAAGACAAGTGCCTCCAGTATGTAATTAATTCCATACATTTTAGGCTCCTTTTTGGTCATTTGAAAGTGCTCTATCATTCTCCTTAATGGAAGACTGGGTCTAACTTAAAAGGTTAAGTTAGGGGAAAAGAATCCTGCTCTACAGGTTAGTTCTGGTCAGGTCACCAGTGGTAAAAGAAATGAAGTCTTGGAGCTGGGTGAAATTAGGTTTAAGGCAACAAAGACATCAAAGACCAGATATCTAACATATATAGAACACACTAGGTGTAGTAAACTGGGATGTAATATGGGGGTGCAAACAAGGAAGAGCAAGCAAGGAGTATAAGGATGTTAGAAAATATAAAAATAGCCCATGCCAATTTCCCCAAAAAGGAGTAATAATGAAGAAAATCAATTAACATCTCATTTTTCCCATTTGTGAACTTGGAACACTAATGGCCGGATCCAAATGTTCCCTTGCTTGAGCAAGATGTGTGGTAGAGGATACAGAGGGACAGCGGAAGGGTGACCATAATGTTCATGAAAGGGATAGGTACTATTGTGTGTGTAACAATGATAACTGCTTTGTTACAGTGCTGAGACCTTTTTCTGGGTACAGACATTCTTTATTTTCTTTTCCTGTAATAAATAAATCTGAACCAGTAACACTTGTCTGGCTTTGCCATTAAGATTTCATTTTTATTAATAATAAGTTCTTGACTTCATGTATTCACTGCATTTCCCTTTAGCACATAACAAGATTTTAAGTGTAATAAAAAGCTTAAAGTTTTAACAGACAAACACGTTCCCATTTGACTAGCTTTCATAAAGCAGCTTCAAGAAGCAGCTAGGACAAACAGTTATGTTTGTTTTTGTCTCATCTCATTTTTATTTCTTAGAGGAATTTGCTGCTAGTGAGCAAAAAGAGTTTCTGATCATAGTCAGTTACTCTGAAAAATATATTTTATTACTTTCAAAAAACCCCACTTAAATGAAGGGAATTATAAAATCATTTTTACAGGAGTCTTTGGATAATAAATTGTCAAGTCTGAAATATCACCAGATTCTTTTATCTGAGTTTATCTTGTCGAGATGGATCAGAATGCTGTAATCAATCACTCAACTTAGCCATAAAATGGCTTCATCATACATGTGTATTCTCTTCAAAATCAAGTTGTAACATTTACACATAATAACTTACTGGTTCCAAGGTTAGTCCGAGCCTGTGTTCAATATTATCTGACATTTTATTGGCTACTACACAAACTTTTGCCTAATACAGTCATTTTACTTAGAAATTTAATTGAAAGGTTGCCTGTAACAAAGCACTTTTTTAATGTAGGAAGAGTAATGTAGAACTATTTGATGCATGGGAGGAAGAAGGGAGACAGTAAAATGTGGGAGAAAATGAAGAAGAAAAAGAAAACACTCATTCTAATGAGAAATGGAGTTTGAAGAGGAAGTTTCATAAGGATGAATTCATTCCCTAAGGGAGCTTAGTCTGCATTTGGTGCCTGGATCAGCACACCTTCGTAGATGAAAAGTATAAATCACACAGTTATGTGATGGATGATGTTTATTTAGAACAAGGCTTGTTAAAGAGGTGCTTAGCAGGGAACGGGCGTCTTCTTTCAAGGAACGAGGTCTTGGTGCAGGCATTTAGAGAGTAGAGAAAGGAAGGCAGGAATGCATGGGCTTGTAGGGGAAAACCCCAGCAGAGGATAAAAAAGGGCCATCCTCAGTTTGTGACAATCTGGACTTTGTCAGAGGAATATGACAGACGCAAAAAGGCCTCTACTGGAGGTTTCAGGCAGGCAATGGATGTTTACATGTGAAACTTACATTGACCTATTTCATTTCAGAGGAATGAGGGTTTACAAAAGGTGAAATAAAAGCCTGCTTAAAAACTAATTATGTATGGGATGATGAACATGCAAGAGGCAACAATCAAAACAGAAATATAATATTAACCAAACCCTATGTTTTCTCATGTAGCTGTCATTTTTTTTTCTTTCTTCCCATATCTTAGAGGTCTGTAACTCTGTTGAAGAAAACATTATTAAGTCTTATTTTTAGAAAGCTTTTTCTGTCTATTCCCAGTTATACCTCTAGCACAGAAGGGAGTCACACTCACTTCCCTGTTCTGAAAAACAAAAAAAACCCCAAAATAACTCAAACAGCAAAACATTTTTGAATTTACCTTATATTTGACATTGAACAAATATGCTAATACAAGTACATGATAGCAAAGTGTATTGGTGTTGCTGCCTGTTTTGAGCTTCCCATCCCCCCTCCCAAAGACATGTGCTCCGAGTTCCTTTGTTCCAAGCGCGGGCAAAACCAAATGTAACTCAGACTCTTCAGCAGTGTCGGGTCCGCCCCCAGTCATCCCCTTTCCCCTTCTCCGAATAAAAGATGGTCGAGGGGAGGCAAACGCTCTCTCTCAGCTCAGCTACCTTCCTGTAAACATCTCTGGTCGTCTGTCTCATTTGAAGGCTTCTAACCGCAGGGAATTGAGCGAGCAGGGAGCTATATTTCTCCCTCTTTGCTTCTGCTGATGGTATTTTGCTCTGCAGCTGATTCAGGTACCGATTTTAGAGCTACTAAAGTGCTAGATCGCCCGTGCTACCTCTCAAGGCTGCTCGAGGCTTTCTAAGGCATTGAAATACAAGCGCTAGCCGGTATAAAGCTGAAAAGATACCTTCCACATTTGGCGCCCAGCGTGCTATCTCTGAACTCCGGTTCTGAGAGACTTTAGGGTGTCCCGGCAGCTGTGTCTGCTGGAGTTAGCTCTGCACGTCCTGCTGTGCCAGCTCTGTGTGGCGAGGTGTTACTTTTTGTGTAACATCGAGCCCAGAGCCTCAGCCTGTGCCCTCCCCCACACCACGTGGCGAGGGAACGGCTGGTGAGCAGAAGACCCTTCTCGCGTTTTTTTTTTCTCCGGACCTGCTTTCCTGTGATAAATCCAGAATTCTGGTGAGTATTTCCCTGCTGGTTTAGGGGCTCCTGTCTTAAGCTGGTGCCGGTGTAAACTTTCTCTTTTTTTTTCCTCCTTTTTCGTGAGTAAGGGGTTGAGGTTTCGTGTGCATTCATAATGGGATCTGAAGTTTCTGCACACCATAGAGAACTATACCACCAAGTTCAAAGTTACCTTTCTTTAACTGGGCATAAATACCCTAAAAATCTAGTTCAATCTTTTGTACAATGGCTTTTTCAGTACTTTCCTAATCTGACCTCCGAAGACATAAGATCTGCTGAATTTTGGGATAAGGTGGGGAGAAAACTCTCCTCTCTGAGGCGTGCAGGAGATGAAACAGTTTCAAAATTCTTTCCTCTCCTGTTACTAAGTTATGCTTTGCCGGAGAAAAAGGCAGTACATGAAAAGCCACTGCAAAACCCCCCTGTTAATTCCCTCATACCCTCTTCCAACCCCTGTGTCCCAGACCCCTCTTCCCCTACGCTGGAAAACACAGCTAGAGCAGACTGCTTCTCAGCACAGGAGAGCTATCGTCCTCCTGGCTCACCCGTGTTTCCTCAGCACCCTGCCTTGGATGGGAATCCGGAGCCCATCCCAGGACCTTCCCAACCCCTTTTCTCCACTCCCTTTTCCCCAGTTTCTAGCCCTCATGTTTCAAGCGCGCGTAAAAACCCCTTCTCCCCTGATCTCTTTGTTCCCAGGGTCAGCCATTGCCACGTGCTCGCAGCCCGGGAAAAAACCCCTCCCCCCAACCGCTTTTCTCCGAGTTTGTTTGTCTCCAGTAATGGCGGACGCAATGGTCCTTCCTCTCCAAACTACACCTCCCACAATCCCTTTCTCCCCCATCCCACAAATCCCTTCTTGTCCCCATCCCCTCCCACTCCTGCGTCACAACCTGGCCCCGCCTCCGACCCTGCCCCCACAGCGTCGTGTTTCACCCCTCCCTCTGTTCCCGCCCACGGCTCAAGTACCGCCCCTGCCTCCCACAACCCCGCCCCCGACCCCTCCCCTCCGCCGGCCGTGTCCCCGCCTCCACTCCCCGCCCCTGCCCCTCCACTCCCCGCCCCTGCTTCCCATTGTCCCGCCCCAAGTCCCCACAATCCTGTGACTGCCCCTCTGAATCTGGGAAGCCATGGCTACCAGGAAGTAACTCCAACTGCTTCTACTACACTCTCTTGTACTAGCAATGGAGCAAACCCCGACTGGAAACCCCTTTCTTATTCTGATATTAAGGATTTGTGCAAGGCAATTAAGGAGTTTGGAATGCATAGTAATTATTTTAAGAGCCTTTTAAGTGCTACTTTTGCAACTCACTTACTTGTACCTCATGATTTACTTACATTAATGCAAACTCTTCTCACACCTGGTGATTTTATGGTGTGGAAAAAGCAATGGAAAATAATTTTATCTGATTTATTGAAAATTTTGTGGCAAACTCCAGATAATTACCTGGATTTTGAAAACAATTATATCACATTAGACCTTTTATCTGGTGACAATAATATGGCAAATCCTCAAAAACAAGCAATGCTTATCCCTCGTCCAGTTCTTACTGAAATCACACGTGCTGCTGAAAAGGCCTTAACATTATTACCATCTCAAACTCCTAATTCTCATTATACCACCATCAAGCAATCGCCAAATGAAAATATTATTCACTTTTATAACCGTTTGTACGAAGCTGTCTCTTCCCAGGTCCCTAATCCTGACCTCCAACAAGCGCTCCTACTCGAACTTCTCCAAGTTAATACAAATGATGCTTGCAAACAAGTCATTCTCACTCTCCCGCTGTATCCTCCTCCTACTGTTGAATCCATCCTCGAAGTCTGTACGAAGAAGGTGCAGCTGAACACAGCTGCTCCCTTTTTGAAAAAAGTGGGGATGGTTGGGGAGGTTGTGGAGAATGTTACAGGTACAGGAGAAACTCAATCGCGCGGTAACTTTGTATGCTATCGTTGTCAGAAAAAGGGACATGTAGCTCGCAATTGCAGAGCAATTATAACTGCTGATAAAAACTCTCCAAAGACTGTTTCCCCAGGTCAACAGCAGGGAAACTAGCGACTCAACGCGTCCTAACAGCTCCGCGTTCAGACATAAATAGGGCTGCAGACAAAGCAACTTGGACTTCTGGACTCAGGTTTAAGGTAACCTGTGATAAAGCACACCATTTCAACAACAACAAACAGACTGTAATACCCATTTCATTCCAGAATGTGGACCACATGCCAGAGTTTACATACCTTTTTGTTATTGGGGATACTCGGGAAACACCTGCTGGGATAGAGGTTACACCCACACTCATGAAAATGGATCAGAACGGGTGTTCTAACCTAATGGTACAATGTATATATCCACCATACTTTGTGCCAAAGGGTCAAGTCATTGCACAGGCCTTTCCACTGCCCAAATACCTGCCCACAGATGGTCATATCCCAGCCATCTGTTGGACTGAGGTTTTGGGAAACGACAAACCTGTAATAGAATGTAAGCTCCATTACAAATCACATAAAATCAGTATAATGGGAATGTTAGACACAGGTGCTGATGTGTCTGTCATTCCATTTGATAAGTGGCCTACGCAATGGGAATTGCAATCTCAGGGCATCATACAAGGGATTGGAGGTACCCAAATTGCAAAGCAGTCCAAACACACCATCCAAATTGAAGGTCCTGAAGGACAAATAGCGACACTTCGTCCGTATGTCCTAGACACCAAATTCACCCTGTGGGGAAGGGATGCCATGTCTCAGTGGGGAACAAAAATTGATATCACCCGTAGACATCAAAATTTTCCCTTGCAGGCCACTGAAGCAGAGTGCCATCCACATAAATTAACTTGGAAAACAGATGAACCCGTGTGGGTTAACCAGTGGTCGTTAAAAAAAGAAAACTTAGAGGCACTCAAAACATTAGTGGCTGAACAATTGGCTAAAGGAAATATAGTTCCAACTAACAGCCCATGGAACACACCCGTGTTTGTAATACAAAAACCGGGAAAGAACAAATATAGGCTACTCCAAGATCTTAGAGAAGTTAATAAGGTTATTGAAGACATGGGACCCCTTCAACCAGGTATGCCATCACCTTCAATGCTCCCACAACATTGGCATTTAGCTGTTCTTGACATCAAAGATTGCTTCTTTCATATTCCACTCCACCCTGCAGATGCCCCTCGATTTGCATTTTCTGTACCATCTCTTAATCATGAAACTCCCATGGAACGTTATCATTGGCTTGTGCTTCCCCAAGGTATGAAAAATTCCCCAACTCTCTGTCAAGAGTATATTGCTAAAATTCTATCTCCCATCCGTGCCAAAGCAGAGAAAGCCATCATCCTGCATTACATGGATGATGTGCTGGTGTGTGCTCCCAATAATCAGTATCTCGAGCAGACACTTAACATGGTGGTTGAGGCCCTAGAGGCCAAGGGCTTTGAATTACAACCTGAAAAAATGCAGAGAACAAGCCCTTGGAAATACCTCGGACTCAAAATCACAGAAACCTCTATCACCCCAACACCTGTCACCATTAATAATAACCCAAAAACATTAGAGGAAGTGCAACAGATCTGTGGGACACTGAAGTATTTAAGGTCCTGGTTAGGACTCACCACAGAGGATGTAGCTCCTATTGCAAACCTAGTAAAAGGGGAAGGCGGTCCAGCATCCCCTAGATCCCTGACAGAAGAGGCAAGGCAGTCTCTCAAAAAGATACAAGAGCTCATTTCCACCAGACAAGCACACAGGTATCAGCCCTCCCTACCCTTTAAGCTTGTCATTCTAGGGAAGGTACCACGCTTTCATGGCCTCATATTTCAGTGGGACAAAGAGCAGAAGGAACCCCTCATCATAATCGAATGGGTGTTCCTTCCACTCCAACCTCCTAAAACCATCACACAGCCACAAGAACTAATGGCAAAAATTATCATGAAGGGTAGAGCAAGGCTCCGCACCCTGGCAGGATGTGACTTTGCATGCATCTATTTACCTGTAACAACTGACGCATTAGATCACCTGCTCCAAAATAATATAAATTTACAATTTGCATTAGATAGTTACTCAGGCCAAATCTCAAATCATTACCCAAAACATGACATGTTTAATCTGCCATTCTCTTTCATCCCTCGAGAGATTCAAAGTAGAAAACCCCTCGATGCGATTACCGTTTTTACTGATGCCTCAGGAAAAAGTAAAAAGTCCGTGGTCACATGGAAAAATCCAAAGACGCAAAAGTGGGAATCTGACATCGAGGTAATCCAGGGATCACCACAAGTAGCTGAATTAGCAGCTGTTGTTAGAGCATTTGAGAGGTTCAAAGAGCCCTTTAATTTGGTCACAGACTCAGCATATGTAGCTGGAGTAACTGTTAGAGCTGAGCATGCTCTCCTAAAAGAAATCTCAAACAAGAAAATTTATGATTTACTCTCAAAATTAATTTATCTGGTTTCCCACAGAGAGCATCCCTATTTTGTCATGCATGTGAGGTCACATACAAACCTGCCAGGATTTATTGCAGAAGGTAATCGTAGAGCTGATGCTCTGGCTATACCAGCAGACATAGTTCTATCAGCCGACTTACCAAAGCTCCCCCAAGTTTTTGAACAAGCAAAATTGAGCCATGCCATGTACCATCAAAATATTCCCGCTCTTATCCGCATGTTCCATCTGTTGCGGACACAGGCAAAAGCAATAGTGGCAACATGTCCCAACTGCCAGAAGCTACAGCTTCCATCACTGGGCATGGGGGTCAATCCCAGAGGTATTAATAGCGGTGAAGTGTGGCAAATGGACATCACACATTTCCCTGAATTTGGGAGATTAAAATACGTTCATGTTTCTATTGATACCTTCTCTGGTGCTATGTATGCCTCTGCACATGCAGGTGAAAAGGCTAAGGACGTTGAAAAACATCTTGTCCAAGCTTTTGCTGTGCTCGGTATACCTGAGGAGATAAAAACTGATAATGGACCTGCCTACACCTCCCAGGAGTTTAAAAACTTTCATCAGCAGTGGGGATTTCGACATGTTACAGGTATTCCTCACTCCCCAACTGGACAAGGCATTGTTGAACGTGCCCATCAAACCCTCAAGCGAATGCTGCTACAACAATCAGGGACCACCAAACTCAACTCACCTGTCCTCAGACTCAGCAAAGCACTGTTTACCATAAACTTCCTGAATGGCACCTTTGAGGATCCAAACCCTCCCATCTATCGTCATTTCCAGAACACCAGGAGACAGAAACTGCAGGAAAATCCAGAAGTCCTGATCCGGGACCCAGAGACTCAAAAAATCCAAGGACCGTACAAACTTGTAACTTGGGGACGTGGGTATGCCAGTGTATCTACCCCTCAAGGACTGAGATGGATCCCAGGGAAGTGGGTAAAACCTTATGTCACTTCCTCAAAAGTTAAGGAGGTTAAAACTGCCTCCTGGAAGAGACGCCGTAAAAAGAATCCTGATTTTGCACCTTCATGTAAACCCCCTACTGCAGATCTTTATGTTAATCCCTTAAGTTAAGTTGCACTGTTTTGCACTCAGGTTTTTGCACTGTATTTTGTAAATCTTTGTCCTGATACTCCATACCATAGATGTCCTGACTAAACCCCTGAGTTTTGACTGGGGAACTAGTTTAAAGGCATCCTAGGTACTGTCGAGTTGTAGGGACGATAGATTACAATTATATTTTGCACTATTGTTTTGTTACTGTTCTATGCACTTTTAAGTTACTAAGAGTTACAACCCAGCTTTAAAGAAAAAAAAATAGGGAATTGTTGCTGCCTGTTCCGAGCTTCCCCTCCTCCCTCCCAAAGACATGTGCTCTGAGCTCTTTTGTTCCAAGCGCGGGCAAAGCCAAATGTAACTCAGACTCTTCAGCAGTGTCTGATTGGCCGCTCACCCCGGGTCCACCCCCAGTCATCCCCTTTCCCCTTCTCCGAATAAAAGATGGTCGAGGGGAGGCAAACGCTCTCTCTCAGCTCAGCTACCTTCCTGTAAACATCTCTGGTCGTCTGTCTCATTTGAAGGCTTCTAACCGCAGGGAATTGAGCGAGCAGGGAGCTATATTTCTCCCTCTTTGCTTCTGCTGATGGTATTTTGCTCTGCAGCTGATTCAGGTACCGATTTTAGAGCTACTAAAGTGCTAGATTGCCCTTGCCAGCTCTCAAGGCTGCTCGAGGCTTTCTAAGGCATTGAAATACAAGCGCTAGCCGGTATAAAGCTGAAAAGATACCTTCCACATATTGGAAAACAAACTAAAGAATGAGTAAGTGTGGAAAATATTATTGAAGCTGGGTCTGTGGCCCCTAAATTTATGTATAAGCAGTTAACATAGAATAACAGTAAAATTTAAAAACAAACAAACGAACAACAACAAAACTTCTAGAAGCGCTTTATCCTCATTATTGTTTAGTAGAAAGTTCCTGAATAATACTACTATTCCCTCAGGAGGTGATAATTTATAAAATAAAAATTCATAAAATATGAATGTTTTATGACAGCTGTTGAATGCTGATAGAGCTGTGTTGGAATCTAAGACTGGGTTCCATTAGAAAAGGTTGTTTTCTCTTTGGTCATTGTTTCTCTCCATTTTTTCCATCCGTTGGTTATGGGGATTGCCAGGATCCCACTGTGCCTCTTCACATGGAAGGGAAGATGAAAACTTGGGAGCTATTGGATCTTCAGTTCCTGAATACTTGGCCCCTCCTCACCTTGCTACATATCGAAGTGGCTTCCCATTTTAAATGTGTAGGATAAGAAAAACACAAAACTTGTGGAGCCTCTGTACAGCCACCCTCCCAGGAGCTTGCAGTGTTCATACCTTCAGGATGGCTCTTCTGGTGGGTTTCCTGAAGACCATGACATTTTTTATTTTACACAAAGAATTTGAAATGTGAGGTTCTCCTTCAGTTCATAACAAAGTCAGTTATTCTGAAATATCAAAGCCCTTTGTGAATTGGAATGACCTTTCCCTGGTTAGCTCCTGCCCTTTAGCCATGGGTGTTGCTGGTTGCTCGAAATTCACATACATGGCCACTTTTTGCAAAAAAAGGCTGTGAGAGGGCAAACTTTCTCCAAAAGGTCTTTAACTTAAAAAAGTCAACCCAAGGCATGAAAAAAAGAGAACCAGTTCTGCAGGCTATTCACCTCTTGGCCTCTTTACTGAAATTGCCAACAAGGAGAGGAGCTGCGATGAAGACTATTCATTTATCTCTGAAAATAATGTTGAATATCTGTCACTGCTTTGGGAAATGATTGACCTGATAATGATAGGTTTTATATCAGCAGGTCCTCGAGTGCCATTCTCAAAGTCACTATATGGGGTTTGAAAATTGACTTCTTAATGGTGACAGTCCTGTGAAACAGAAAGGAATTGCATTGCAGATGAATTTTCTGATGCAAGTGCATTGTCTTTTCTCTATCCAGATTGATGCCCATGCAAAAAGTATGTTGCCCAGAGCAAAACTTAAGGGAATTACAGAGCAATGGCATTACACTGAGCCATATACCTTTAATGTCATGCAATAATTAATCTTAAACTTTTTCTTATGAGGGTGAAATGGTTCTCACTTTAAAAAAAAACCCAAACATACTTACAGGAGAGTTATATTTAAATTTGAGTATATAGTTTAGCCTTAAGAAAAAAGTATCTTAATTTGCCTCTTGTTTTTAAGGTTCATTACAGTTAAAGTTTCCTTCCAGAAAAGCATCTCACAAAGGTCAGTAGAAACTATTGGGATTAAGGATGGAATTTTCAAAAATAATTACTGCTGGCCTAAGTCTGATCTCACTGGTTTCAATGAACTACCGTTAACTTTATTGTGAATAGAGGTAGTCAAATGTCAGGAGCTTTTTGGAAATCCAGTATGACTGATGTGTCATTCACTTGACAGCGAGACAAGAGTAGAGTACAGGACCCTCGAAGTGGATTCTCTCTCTCTTTTCTACGAAGTGTGGATATTAATTTCTTGGAAACATATAAATGCTATCATAACAAACAAATATGCAAATATAGAAAGAGGAAGAAAACATAGTGAATGAAATTGAATGGCTGGGAAAAAAGGGGTTAACAAGGACAAATATAGATAAAAGTAAACAAATACAAATCCAATGAGATATTGCCTTGGAAAATTGCTACCTAATTTATTTCCTCATTAGCATTTTTGAAACTTAACTAGGCCCAATTTCCCAGTAAACAAGAAAAATGAATTGCAGATCCAAACTCTGTTTATGTTCAATTTCTATGCTGTTTTGTTCCCCCTGAATTAAAGAAAAAAATCTGTCTTGTTTGCTCTTGAATTAATATTATAATCAATGCAACTTTCCATGGTGTTTGCAGTTTGTCACTACTATTTATTAGATACAGTATGTTAACACCCGAAGAATAACCAACAGAGGTGTTCCGTTGTGATAGGCAAGACTGAGACACTACCCATTCCCAACTTTGCCTATTTAAATGATTCATTTTTAATGAGTAAAGCAGGGAACACTTTTAGGGGCAAGAGAGAAGAATACACATAAGACACAAGTTAAGAAAGTAATATTTTGATTTGTAATCTTCAAATTATTCTTACAATTTCAGGCAACTTTGAGGAATAGCTGCTTTCCAGCAATTTTCTAAGGAGATTGAGTACTTATGGAAGGAAAAATTAGCAAATGGTAAAAGTTAGATTTTCAATCCATGCACTAGGTTGGCAGTTGTGCAGTTGTCTTTGCACAGTGAGCCAGGACAAGGAATGGCTGCATCTTTATGCAACAGGAAGAAAGAACCCACTCAGCAATCCTAACTGGAAAAGTAAAGCTGTGCTCTCTACACTGATCATAGATGTCAAAATCATAGAATAGCCAGGGTTAGAATTGACCTTAAAGATCATCTTGTTCCAACCTTACCAGTGTTCTTTCCAATCAGGTTGCTCAGAGCCCCATCCAGCCTGTCCTTGAACAGTTCGAGGGGCGGGGCATCCACAACTTCTCTGGGCAACCTGTCCCACTGCTTCATCACCGTCACAGGGAAGAATTTCTTTCTAATATATAAACTAAACCTCCTCTCTTTCAGTCTGAAGCCATTCCCCCTCAGCCTATCAGTACATACCCTTGTAAAAAATTCCTCTCCATCTTTCTTGTAGACTTTCTTGGAAGATGGAAGGCTGCAATTAGGTCACTCTGAAGTCTTTTCTATTCCAGGCTGAACAATCCCAACTCTCTCAGCCTTTCCTCATAACATACCCTGGTTTTTTTTCAGATCAGTCATATATTTTTTTTCACTTATCTGGATACTTCACTTACAGACTACCAGATACAAACTGAAGTTTGTACAGTGAAGATGACCCTTCAACAGTTAAGACAGTATGTGAGTAGGAACCTGTTCTTAAACAGGTGCTGCAATCTATCATGCTTGCTTATGTTGTAGCTTTAGGTCCCAGTTCAGCATAGGTGAGTGCGTATGTGTGCATTCAACTTAGTAAATTAAAGCATATTGTCCAATTAAATAAGCTACATCAGCTTCTGATGCACAAAACCTGGTCTTTTTAGCATTAAATCTTAGGGCTGAGATTCATCTAGGCTGCAAAAAATTCTCAATATATGTGTTCTCTGATAGCTGTGGATGTTGCCTAGGATAACTGCACATGGGTGCCTTAGCACCTAGTGCATGACAGCATGGCACTGTTCTAGAGAGAAGGTTGTGTGTTAAATTGGTCTGGACTTCTGTGTGCCTTTGGCTTGTTTGCTTTAGCCCAATATACATTCCCTCTCCTGTACAGCTAATCTGTTTCTCCTGTCATGGTATATTTTTTCTCCAATCAAATCCACTAGACTACACTTACTATAGGCACTGAAAAAATATGTGTCTTGTAGAAAAAAAAAAATCAAAATAGTTTCATAATCTTTTGCTGAACTGTTGCACATTAAATGTAAAGCAATTCATTTCCATAACAATGAATTTTACTAAATGTAAATGGAATTCTATTCCAAGTATTTCAAAGCAAATATGAGGGTTTTTTTGAGTTGTTTTTTGGAGTTTTTTTCTGGGGTTTTTTGGCATAACACAAACAATTATTCTCCCAAATATAGCAAGTCTGCTTACAAACTCTCATCCCCCATATGATTCACTTACACTGGCATTAGCCTGTCTAGAGACTTTCATCCAAACATGTAAAAGCACTGAAAAATATCAGGTAATGAGTTATAATTGCTACTTCTGATGGACTATGGATTTTGTATGATTAATTTTATTCCTTCTTACCGACCTCACATCTTTATTAGGACACTTTTGTTGTATTTTTTTTTTCAGGCTCCAAATTCTGTGGAATAGAAATTGTGTCATTTGATTTATTTTTACAACATCTAACAAAATGTGATACTAAATACATCTGTATATAATCAGTGCTGTATCAGTGTTAATAATAAATAATAAAATCCCTCTAAGATTGTTATTCATTGCTCAGGTAAAGAAACACTGAAATAAGTAGGAAACTGCCCTAGGCTCCTATCAAATCAAGGGCAGAAACAACCTTCCAAACCAAAGTAGACTAAGATTCACTTTCAAGGCATGACAAAATGACATGTTTCTCTAAAAGCACTATTAAAGGATTGACATCATCTGCCATGACTATCCAAGGGTGAGCTTCACTGTGGGCCACCTCAGCTGACTTAAAATTTAGGCACATAATTTTCCTGTACAGAAAAGGGTGAGGAATACCCACCTCCCAAAACAAAGTCCTCCCAGCTCTCTCTCCTTGCTGACTCCAGAGGGAACCACGACAGCTCAGAAATTCCCAGACATTCATGAGCTCACTTGCAGGTACTGACATCTGATGATCCAAGGCATCCAGGTTGGGCTGGTGGACAGCACGCAGAACCTTCCAGGTGCCTCCTGTCCTGCAATATGAACCTCGTGCTTAGGATCCTTTTCCAGAGAGAGCCAATGTATTCTGGTGAATAATCAAGCTCTGCCTGAAGTAGGCACGGCATTTAATCAGAGGAGTCCCTCTGAGGAGTCACACAATTTTAGCAACTGGAGCTCAGAAAACTAGCTCTTATGTAGACACTTACCCTGCAGTTAACTAAAATTAGGTGAAATGAATCCCAAATTCATAATTTTTAAATAGCTATAGTTATATTAAATGCAAATGAGCCACTGAGCAGGGATCTGCAGTAATTTCTGATCAAAGATTCCGGAGTTGGGCTGAAAGATGATGGCTGCTGAAGTTCAGGAACAAGCTATAAGAGGAAACTGGGGACCTCACACAGGACTTAAAATGGTGCTAGACAGACACTTCCAATAGACTTGCCTCAAATCTATCTGAAGGAAGGTATTTGGGGAGTATAAAAATGCTAGCACCAGGATTATGAGAAGAGGACTAGTTGATATTTTGCATACTTCTGTCTTTTTTGAGAACTGTGTATCACATTTCACCCTTGAAAATGGTTTACTAATTGTAGAAAGAACTCTTTGTACTTAAAAATCAGATATGTTCCCTGCACCAAAGAGCATAAGGCAGAGATCTAGATCAAGAAATACCGAAAGAGATTATTTTTAAAGAAGACTGAGAGAGACTGTCAGGCTGACAGGCCCTTGAATGTGTTCCATCCGTATGGAATAGAGTATTTAGCAGCAAAAAATATAATATGCATACGCAAGGAAAAAAACGTACATGACTAAATGACATAATGAGGAGCATTAAGAAGAGCCATGGTGCCATTCTGAATGCTAGACTGATGCTATCAAATGAAGTGGAGAGGAAGACAGCATTTGTATGTGCGTCAAGGAAGAAAGATTCTGCTTTAGGCCAGTTGCCTGTCAGCAAAAATATATTTTCAGTTAATACGGGATGAAAAAAATAAGTAAACACTGTTCACAATCAATTTAAAAAGTTGGGAGTGGGTTTATTTTCTATAGTTTGCCTGTAAGCCTAATCAAGATAAAAAAGAGTTCAATGTACACTTGCAGGTATGGGTTTCAGCAAATTGAAAATTAAAAAAAAAACACCACAAAAGAAAAAGCCCAATTAAAAAAACAAACCACAAAAAAAAACCCAAAAAAATCCAATCAAACAACAAAAACAAAAAAACACCAACAAAAATCCCGAAAAACAATAAAATAATGAGCATTTCTGGAAAACCAAAAATAAAAATTGGGGGTCATTTTCATTCCAAAAGATGTGGGGTTTCGTTCATGTTCTCAAATAAAACTTTCCTGAAATTCCTAAGCACAAGAAATGGTGACTACTTGTAAATGACCCAGATTTGTGATTTCAACAGAAACAATGAGTACTCCTGACTTCCTCCTGTATTACGCACTCTGACTGTGAATACCTTGAAAAGGAGCTATCTCTTTCAAGAAAGCCACAAAAACTACAGGTGTAGCTGTCTTTCTCATGTAAAGCACTGTGACACTTTCTGACTTTAGTGTAATTATGACGATCAACATCAGCAGAAGATTTGGCTAAACTGGATCTGAAGTATTTCTGTCTGGTAATCCAACGTTGTGACTGTCTTTCTGTGCATGTAAGGTCAAGCAGCTTTGTGCTAAAAAGGATCACCAGAGGCTCTGACACCTAGTCCAAATCTGGAGAACTAAATATTTGAATGCCTGGTCTACTGGAGACGTCTGTTGCTGCTGTTCAACATCAGTAAAGTAGTTGCCTGTAACTGCAAAACCAACTAAAGGCTCACCTTTGGGTTACAGAGGAAATACACATCTATAGATGAACGTCTACGAATATTCCCAAGATGCAGAGAGCAGGAAACATGCAATAACTACTACACTTGGCCCCATGTACTGCTGTGACTGCTGCTATACAAACTTAAAAAAGGCGAATGAGAAATGAAGTCATACGAACAGATGTAGCAAAAAAAAAAAAAAAAAAAAAAGACATTTCGCAAGCCTTAATTGCAGTTAAAAATATTTCTGTCCTTCCTGAGTGAAGAATTTCTGCATCACTAAGATATAATTTTAGTCATCTTATACCTACACTAACAGAACAGCAGTTCCTGACTATCTAAAGGTAGCAGAAGCCATGTTTTCCTAATCCTGGGGTTGTTTTTTTCCCCCAACAAATGCAGTTGCAATAATAACAAAGCAGCCTCATTCCACCTCTACAGCCCAGCAGCAAATATAAATCCATCAGGGTGACAATAGGATTAAACTGTGGGCACTGCTTGCTTGTTAGTCTTCTCCCTTAAATAACTTCCATGTGAGATGGGAAATTAATGTTGCAATAAGTTGGTTCCTGTTGTGGGCCCAACAATACAGCCAGCAATCCTCTTACTGTGGAGCATTACTTTTGCCTGTATGTCAGCTGGCTAAACTGTTCAGTCACCTTTTGTCTCCATAGGAGTACAATGTGCTTGTTGATTTGCCAAGTCCCAAATCCTGTATTTAATGCAATGCCTTGGTGTAATTTGAAAAATAAAAGTATGACTCTCCCCGAATACCATTAAGAAAATTGAAGGGGAGGGAAGAGAAACAGGGGCACAAGCTCACATATAGATATTTTCACATTCACACTCCAGACAAAGATTAAAGCTGTGTCTTCAGGTGGAAAGAGGAATGGATAAAAGAAAATGTATTAATTGGACCACCTCGGGACCAGGTCTTAATTTATCATGGCTCATCTTCTTCCACTGCTTTTTCCTTGCTTTAATGCAAGGCCATTTATTTGCTGCAGAGCTACGTCAGCTCTGAAGGCCACTGGAGAAAGAGGACAGAGCCAAGCCTATTTCTTTTCCTAACTAAACAGATATTCCTACACCTAAACCCAGCTGTATTGGGTTTTATTTGTTCCTTGCTGTTGAATCCAAGCCTGGGTACATCCAACATATTTAAGTCTATGACTAAGGACTATCTAGCCTAAGTCTTCATGAGTAAAACAGCCACACTGCCTCAGTAGTTTGGAGTCTCTCTCTGCACTCCTACCTTAGATGCCTTAAGCTGGGCAGAGCATTTCAGAGCCACAGTCACTGCCATTTAAAGCTGTTCGAAACACTGCTGTCAGAATGCCTGCCTGGTGAGGAAAATTTTATTTTTCAAAATGCCTAAAAAAGTATTGTTTTCAAGAAAATTTCATGTGAGGAGGAAAACAAATGAAACACAGTGACGGTGACAAACTGTACTGTGGCAAAAGCTTCCACATGGAATATTTCTTTTAAAATTTCAAAATAGCTTAGAAAAAAATCATTGGTTTAGTGCATTAAAAAAATCATATAGTTTTACTGTGAATTAAATGCTCTGAATTTAGTACAGCAAGGTATTTGGACTGACCTTCACCTCCCTTTTTTCCCTCCAGGGAATTTTATTTTGAAGCAAAATGTCTGTATGTTTGTTGTCAAGGAGTTTTTTGTATTTTATGAATGAACAAATGAAAATCATGGGGTTAGACTTTCCCATCATACAGGGAAATCTCTGTGTCCTCTCTCCCCAGGTCTACCACCATCTCACCACTTTTCAGTAGAAAATTAATCTGTGCCCTCAGTTTGTCTCCCATGGGGCAAAAGTAATGCTCAGAACTGTCCCAGCACACAAAAAGGAGGAGGGAGGGCATTTTCAGCTGTAAAACTGTGGGCATAATTTGTGTTCCAATACACTCCTTGAAAACCACTGCCCAGAACTGGGCATGCTATTGCTCACACAGGTGACAAAAATTCTCCTGAATTTACGGTCAGGATACAGAACAAGACAGATGAGAAAAGAGCAGGGCAGGTAGGCAAGGCAGGAGCAAGGGTACGAGAGAAGAGTCACGCTTCAGCTGGAAAATGGTGAGCTTTTATTTCTGATTGCATGACCAGTAGAGTTACACATCCTACATACTTATCTGAGGCCATCCCTTCAAGTTAGACCTCATGGGACAGAGAGAATCTTGGGCTGTCTCTGCCCCATGCTAGAGGTAAATAGATGAGTACCACAATCAATTTACTTTAATGAGAGAAACAGATGCATGCAATTTATTATACTGAGGGATGAGGAATGCAAGCAGCACTGCCGTGGTTTAAACACAATTCAGCCCCACACAGCCACTCATTCACTACCTGACCGTGGTGGGATGGGGAGAGAATCAGAAGTGAAGGAACACATCGGTTTTTCATGAAGACAGTTTAACGGGTGAAAGAAATCCATGCTCACAAGCAAAGCTAAACAAGGAATGTTTCCAGCACTTCCCATCAGCAGGCAGGTGCTGAACAACCCCAGAAAAACAGGGGATCCATCACACACAACAGTGACTTGGGAGGACAAGTGCTATCACTCCAAACTCCCCACACACACTTTCTTCTTCTCTCAGTTTTGTATGCTGAGAATGATGACTACAATAATATCCCTGTGATCATCTGGGGTCAGCTGTCTTGCCTCTGTCCCCTCCCAATTCCCTGTGCACCCACTCACTGCTGAGATGAGATGAGATGAGAAGAAGGAAAGTGCTCGATTCTCTGCAAGCCCTGCTCAGCAATAATGACAGCATCTCTGAATTATCAACACTGTTTCAGCAAAAATCCAAAACACAGCCCCATGGTAGAGCCTTGTGAAGGAAATTAACTCTACTCCAGACAAAACCAGCACATGCATGAATCTCCACCCAAAGCACAGGAGACAATTCCCAAGGAGAATAAACAGAGGGTCTCTGGAGCAGAGGTGCATTCTCAAAGTGACTTTATAAAAGCTTTCTCCTCATTCCAGTCTTCTCCCCCACTCAGCAGCCTCCTTGAGATCTCATGTATCATTGTTTTGTGCACACCGCTTTCCATGAGATGAGTTTAATAGCATTATAAAAGTCACATTGTGCACAAATTGGGAACTTCAGCGCCTCGGTAACTGCTCTGATGCATACACACTTGCAAAGTTTTCAAAGCAGAAATGTTGAAGGCACTTCAAGGCACAAAAACATCCTTGGGTAAATTACTTCCTATTAGTATGTCACATATATCTTATATATGACTCTGGTTTCATGAAGTGACAGCCGCACTTGACAATAAAACTTTGCACTCTTTTTTATTTATATTTTTCCTGATTTTTTTTATTTCTTCCAAGTATATAATGTCTGATGCTAAACCACTTATCTTCCTGCTACCAGTGAGACCAGCGCAGCTTACTTTGCTTACCAATAAGCTAGAGCATTTCCACCCCACACCTCTGCCTGAAATATCAAGCAATTCTAATCACTGCTGGTTAAGTCAGACAAGAGAAGGAAGCATGGATAGTTTTAAAAGGTGGGTAGAGTGTAAGTCCTGTGACCCATTTAACATTAACGGGTAAAAATATGAAAGAAAAGCTGAGCATCTTAAAAAGAGATGTTTCCCTGTCTGGATAAATTCCACCTTCGATCACAGAATATCACCCATTTTTCAATATCTTGAAGGTATATAGCAAGAACAAAAAGTACCAAGCCTTCTCTCTCACCTATAAAAAAGGAAAAAAGAGACATAGCTTCTACCCATAGGAATCCCCCAAATTGTCTGCAACCATAGGAATCCCCCAAATTGTCTGCAACCCTCCCCCTTTCCAGACAGTGATTCCAGAGTGAGTAATTTAGTTCTCAATTTTTTAATGAAGAATCTGATCTCCTTTTTTCTTTTTGTTGTGTTTTACGCTTCCACATAATGGGACACTGAAATTGAAAAATCAGTTTAAGTTCAGGTTTACAATCTATTTCACTTCCTCATTTCCAATTACAATTCTGGAATATTTTGTTGTTTGCATTTAAGGCATCATATGGAGATATTTAACACTTCCTATCTAGTAGGTTAAGTGACAGTTTTAACGGACTGTTAGGAAAGTTTAGAAATACATAAAAACCAGGAAAAAATAACTCCATTTTTTTCTACTTTTCTGCACCATACACCACTTATGCATCACTTTGAAACAGAGAAATGACATCTCCTTTACAAGTTCTGATCATTTTGATAGCCCATGTTTAATTTCCTCTAGAGTATATTTCTGAAATTTTATGGCTGAGAGAAAGATGGAGTAGATATAGCTAAATTACAGAAAATAGAAGTGTATCAAACCTACATATTAATCCTCAACTAAATTTACAGTGTCCATTTAACTGAGCTATGAACTCTGTGTTTACAACTATGGGAAATGTTTCCTAAATAGTTCTCTTTCCATTTAAATTCCTAAAAGTGGTCACATCTGGCCAGAGCAAAGTAGGGGAGGGGAGCTCAGTAATTAATAAGTTATTTGAAAATTTAGCTGAAAAATCTTATCTTTCAAACCTTCCAAAAAACAATCAAATTTGAATCTAGGATTGAACTTTATGATTATGTTCACTTGAAAATGTACTTTATCCATAAAATCCTGTAATTTAGTCCACATTAAAAAACTTACACTAATTCATATTAATCCTAAAAAAAATAAAAACCAAACAAAAAGTAGTCACCACATCAATACCATCACAAAGGGTAACTGCAGGGAGATTTATTTTAGACACACATTCTCCATGATTATGCTGGCTGAAAAATATATTATTTACATAATGACATTTTGTATTTTAAAATACGAAAAAAAATAAAGATCATTACTACTCTTTCAAATAAAGAATTCTATTTAGAATTAATGAGTTATGGTGGTTTTACCTGTTTATTTTATTTTTAGGTTTTTTTCTTTTTTTTTTTAATTTTAGGAAGCAGACAGCTATTCAACCCCAGATCTTGACCTGTTGGATTTTTATTTTTTCAACATTATATGACACCATAAATCATATATAAAGCAAATATCTGAAGCATAAATCTCCCATTAGACATACTAGACAATGTAATTTCCCTCATTTAAGCTTCAAAGATTTAATCATGACTCTTTACCTGAATTTTAGTTCTGATTTAGGTAGTGGCTGATAAATAAATAAGATAAATAAATAAATAAAAAAGATAAATAAATCTCCCATAAATTGTTGGGAAAATCTTAGTTTGAAGGAGGTAGAAAAACAGGGAAAGAAGAGGAGGAATAGTGAAAGAAAAAAGGAGGGAGGGAGAACGGGCAGAAGGAAGGGAAGGAAGGGAAGGAAGGCAGGCAAAGAAAGAATCTCAGAGTCCAGGCTGAATCCAGGGGGATTGCAGTGGACTATAAGGCTAAACCTCATCAGAGAAAGCTTTATTCCCAAAGGGAGTTGCACTGAGAGGGAATAATTGACTACAGAACAGAAAGAACCGATTCATATTCTTTGAAGTCAAATCAAATTCCTCATCCTGAAAACTTACTTTCACAGATTAAGGGCCAAGTTTTCTTCTGCATTCTGTGAAGCACAATAAATTAGACTGCTATAAGTGAGACGAAAACCCATCTACAGGCATTTGATTCTTAGATCAAGGAAGCAGAATATTTTTGTATGCATTGATTATTCTGCTCAGCATTTCACTGTAGGAAATCTCTATATGACAATTCCTAATCTCTGTTTTCAGCATATTTAATCTTATATACTTAAAAAAGCATTTTTGCTCATTCCAGTAACACCTCAAGGAATGTGGCCACCAGGGTTAGTTAGGTCCTGGTCTTTCTTACTCCCTCTTCTGGTAAGAAAATTGTAATTTTTTAAATTACTCTTTTATATCAAGGCAGTGTGAGTTGTCTCTAGGACCAGCAGAAGGAATGCAGAAGTGCACTTGACACCCAGAGTGGAAAGCTTTATGATTTATACAATGGCTCTTTCTTATTTCAGAAAAACTGAGGACAGTTCCTTCTTTCACAAGGAGTCTTTGCACTAATAGGCTCAGGGTGTTTATCAGTCACAGGTTTGCCTTTCCATAATCTATAAATTGAGGTTCAAGACTCTGAGCTTGATGTATGAAAACAGAGTAAGGAAGAGAGGACATAAATGTTTTCCTTCTGGGAGCAAAGGATAGATGGGATGGTGGCGGTAACCTTTCTTCAGGAGCACAGATAGGTATATATAGATGATAATTACCAAAAAGCAGTTGGTTATATATTCTTGAAACAAGGCAAAGTCTTACCCACTTTTAACCTTGTACAATTTCCTGCACTGGCCTCCACTGAGCCTCCAATGGTACAGGACCTCTTAGGGGAAAGCTCCCCGTTCAAGCACGTCAGAATCTGGGCCAACACATCACAAGGAAAGAAAGGGGAGACAGCTGTCTTGAGTAAAGCCAGAACAACATTACCAAGCTCTGGTCTTCAGGAAATTCAGTCCTTTTCCTACTGTTTGTGTGGCCTTTGATGATACAGGTTCACCTTTGCAAAAGACATTTTGCGGCAGACAGTTCAGATCGCTGTCCTTTAAATCCAGACATTACAACCAGCTGGAAGTCTGCAATGACCTCTTCCATGGCAGAGCAGAATAAATCAGTGACAAAGTGCTAGAATCATTGCAAGAACAAAAGAGATCCCTCCCTCCTGGAGCCTGTATCTTAACCTCTTTAGATGAGATTCTTGTTACCTCACATGATCCTCTGAAAGTTAGACATCTAAGTCTAAGGTAGCCATTTATGATTCCTTAAGAGTCAACTGAAAGAAACACAAACCTCCAAAAGGGCAATTCACCTCATCCTAAAATAGCCCTTGGGAATGAGTCAGCAGTCCTGCCCTCTGCATTACCCATATCTGTCCTCTGACTATAACGGATGGTGAGGGCAGTCCACACCTGTAAACTTCAGACGCTGCATTTATGTATGAGGACTCACACTTTCTTTAGGGTATTCCAGATTTCATTCCTGCAGAATCAAACACAGGAAACTATGAAGTCCACATATTCAAGTCTTGCCTCTTATAAGTACTTGGATAGGTAACATAATCACAATATGAGTTGAGGACTGATTTGAATGGAGAAAAGACTTATGTTGGTCACCTTAGTTATTATGGAAAAAATGTAGTAAACATAAAGCAATAATATCAATCTCACTTTTATGTCCACACACACACACACAAAGAAAAGGAAACAAGGTAAATTTGGTCTCAATTTACGTAGATGGATAATAAGACTTTCAATTATTGTTGCATTATTTGTTAGTATGTGGATGAAAGATTAGGTGACAATATGCAAAATATATTTTCTGCATATTATAATATTTAGTAATGTCATTTGATTTTTTATATGTTTCATTAAATTGTTTTGTGGCTTTATTATCTACCCAGATGCACAGCTCAGAAATACAATTATTCAGATTTAGAAGCAATAAAATTTGGCATGCATTTACTTGTATTCAGAATTCCTGCACGCTAAAGAGAAATTACTGCATTCTCCCCACATAGCTCGGTTCTCATGCCTTTGCTGAACCATTCATTAGAAGGAACACATTATAGAAAATACACCATTTATGTTAAGAAACCCTCTGATAACAGATGTATTTGTACAAAGCAAATATTTCAATATATCACAGCCTTTTGATCATGACTATAATAGAAGCAAACCTATACACATTTTCTGTAATGCATATCTCCGTAATATGATTATTTGGGGGGGGGGGGGGAATGAGTGTTATAGATTATATGTTGTAAGAAAAGGCACCTGCAGACAGAGGTTGACAGTCCTTTGAAAACATTATTGAATACGATACAAATTGTTCCATTTTATAATAAATGTTTTGAGGTTAATGTTTTGCATTAAAAGGCACGTCTCCTAGCTGAAGCACAGGGAGATTTCCTATAGACAAGTCATTCCAGCTTTGTTTTGCCTTTGCTATGTTTCATAAATCAAGCACTCAAATATACGACACAATGTCCTGAAGTCGTCCCCTGTCCCCTGTAGTTGCGACTGAGTCTGTTCCTGATGGATAGCAGGGTAGGGAGTAAGTCAGCAGTCGTGTCCTAGCAGGGGAGGTTTCAGCAGTGGTGTCTGCTGTGCTGCCCACAGCACCTTGGAGCCCTGCTTGGACCTCAAGTGATGATCCTGGGTAGAAGCACCCCAGAAGCTTTAGTGTGCATTTTTTGTAGAAGCATCCAAGATGCACACTGTCTGTAGTACAGACCTGCTGGGCTGAAATGAGCTGTAACTGCTTATGAATATACAAGTAAATATGGTTGAGGGGAACATGATACTGCTCAGTGTTCCTTCCACTCTACCTTCCAACAGGAATTGTAATTCCACCACTGAGTAAGTGCTTTCTTTCACCATTGTGTTGCTTCTCACACCACCTCCACAAAAAGAGCATCCCCTGGCAGAAGAGCACTAATGAACTTCCATTTGCTGCCCAGGAGTAAATGGGAGGATGTTCAACCCCAGGATGTTCTCTCCATTCTGACAGTCCCTGACCAGTAGTTCCATGCTGGGTCAGGAACACTACCTGGTCTCTGCTCACTCTCGGTGTCAGTGCCATTCTGAGGCAATAGTTTGCATTTTAGGAAGTCCCCCAAGGCACTGCCATGTGCTACACTGGGGAGCCCCAGGTCTTTGGTCCTTCTTTTGTGCTATCAGAACTGTACCATAATTGGTGTTGCTGTAGATGGATACCTTGAAGTTTCATGTCTCTCATGGACTCAGCTGTCTCCCATTTCTGCCTACCCATCACATAGGCAAACTTTATCTTGTAAGCCTGTGTAAGAGAAGAGACAAGGACAATCTGAGCAGCTGTGATTTAAGATTTGGATAACCGAGGCACAACATGGGGCAATTGCCAAGGGGCCAATCCCTAGTGATGTAGGAGATTTATGGACTATCAGAAACTGTGCCTTTTTTTCTATTATTTCCTTCTAAAAGCAGTAATTTTGGTCTGAATATCTCTGCTCTGCAAAAGCCACAGATCTCATCCTCTTCTTTTTCTGCTGGAATTATTAAAATGTAGAATAGCATTTTATTTTTTAAATTAATAACTTCTGCTTCAATGTCTCTGATTAGGGTATAAGAGCTTTATTACATGAATGAAATCAGTATAATCTTTTTTGCCTAAATTTATACACATAATACAGATAACTTTAGTTCCCATTTCTGCAGAGGTATAGAATTTTTATTCTTTTATCCTAATGGATGGAATTTCAGGCAATTATGTTGTTTATATTTTAGAGACCAAACTATTTTTTTATGTTAATTTCGAATAACTCTATTGACTTCAACAGAGTTACACTGGATTTACACTACTATAAATGGTAGTACATGTTGGTCCTTAAGTGACTATGGGGAGTTTGGATTACCCAATGGATTTGGCAAACCACACTCAATAATTTTGCTAAAAATGTCTTTATTCCTGGGGCCATTTAATATTTATGCACTTGTTTCAAGCTTGTTTCTAAAGAGTACAATGATTTATTATGAACCAACACTTGCACAATAAGCTATAATAAAACAGCTATTTAGGTTTGCTTGTGTTTACCACAAAATCAGTTCAAGGCATCTGAGAATTTTCTTTGGTTAAAATAAAGTATATCCAATATAATGGAGAAATTTGACTTGATACAACTCACAGGCTTGTGGGACAGACAGCAAACTGCCCTGGTTTGACTGATGACAGTGGATATTCTTTGCCCACCACATTTTCCCCTCTTAAGGCTTCCCTGTTCCCGTTCTCCCTCCAAATACATTATCTTTTGAAATTGGGTATAAGTCTTACCAACAGTGAAGAAGCAGCAATCTCTTTCTGTGTTTCTTGGCACATAGCTGAGTTATTTTACTTGAGGGGTAATGTTCTGGGAGTTTCTAAATTGTAAGACAAACAGATGGCTGTCATTTATGTATGGTTTTCAATTTGTACATTATAATCTTTCCATTATTATTTGGAAAAAAAGTCTGAACAGCTTACAGCTTCTTCAAACCATGAATCACCTCTTTCAACATCTCGGCAGTTTCCTTGGACATTGCCTCAAGGGAGAAGAAGCCTTGCTCTTCATGCATGAGTTGACCCTACACTGAGGTCATTGAACATTCTCCACTTACACTGGATAACTGAGTGAGGGCTAAATGAGACTCTTGACAGGGTCAGGGTCAGTGAACAGAAAGGTTCAGAAATTATATTTCATTTTAATTTATTTTAATTTAATTTACCTTATTTTAAAGACTCAGAATCTAAATTCTATAGACTCAGAAAAATACCATGTTGATGACTGACATTTAAACCAAAGGCAAAAATCTAAGAGATCCCAGATTTTCAATCTCTTTTCCTTCTGTCAAATGGTGCTTTTTAGTAACCACAGATGCCTTTGATTTAATTTTTCACTGTTCTATCCACCCTATTTTGTTGTCCATCAAGAAAGAAACGTTAGTCATCACTCTGACAACAACAGAAAAAAATTGGCTAAAATAGAGGTCTGATCTATATCAGCTGCTTTTATTCTTGTTGGAAGTCAAAAGAATACAATTTCCACAATTTTCTTAGACTCATAAAGTATCATGCTCAGAGATACAGCTGGGGCTTTCAAAGCCACATCACAGCACAAGCCCTGTCATTGCCACAAGAGGAGAAACATTGCTCGAATCGTCAGCACCTGCATTATGTATACCCACTTCCTTCCCTTTGACGACATCAACGAGATCAAAACAGGTTTAGCTTTCAGAAAGTGCTGTGGCTCAGTCATAGGTGTTTGGGACAGAGAGAAGTTGTGGGGAGGAACTCTCCACCTTCAGGCTATGCAGTAAGGTCACCAAAGCATTGCATCATCCTCTCTTCCAAGTTTTCTGCTTTCCACAATGTCACACAAGCAAAAGATTTTTCATTTATCAGAAATGCTTGCTATGTGGCAATTGTCACATCCTTGGGGAAAAGAAAAGATAAAAAAAACAACCTAGAGGACTGGAACAATTTTGGAAATCCATGAAGAGAGAAAGAGAAGTTCTCAGGACACAGGTGAACTTTGTGGCCATTGCAACTATCAGCAAGCAAAGCTTCTTGTTAAAAAGGAGGCTAAAAAGAAAAGATTATGTAGTCTAATTGCCATGACACTGCTCAAGTGAGTAAAGGACAAATGGGGATAGTGGGAAGAAGGAAATACCTCCCACTTATAGGTGTTTCCAAACTGCACAAAAATGAAATGTGTCCTGTCATCCTTAAAGAGAAAAGTAAGACTGAAAACAGAGAAAAGAAAGGTTAGGGTTCATGCAAAATATTTTCTGTTTAATGAGTTAGAACTTTGGCATGTGCTTCTACAAATGCCATATATCTCTGCATATCCATGAGGCATCATTTCCCCACTCTGATGTTTCGATTGGTTTCAACCCCTGACCCAGCTCCCTACAAACAAGCCACACTGTGGACAGCAGAGAGGTCTGCAGACCTAGTTGTGATGGTTCTGTCATGGGACACTAGAACTCCAAAACTGATGGCTTTGGGCAGCCTCAAACAATTGAGAGCATGAAAACAAATACACAATTTAATCTGATGTGTTTAAGCCAATTGCGTAAGTCATCACTAGTCATTCTGCTGCAAAAAAAAGGGAAATTGCACAGTTGACCAATCTAGAAAACTGACCACCAGTCTAACTATCCAAACCAGTGACAGGCAGAGAAGCCACCTGGATGTTAATGTGATCAAGTCTCAGTAAAGAACTGCTGACAGAACACATTCATTTACAACAGCCCAGCCATAAGTTGCTCGAAGTATGAAAGGCAGCATGTACTTATTTAGTAAGAGGCAACTACTTTCCACTTTGACCATAAACCACATGTACCCATCTCATGACTTCCTACCGTCATGCTGGAAATACATATTTTTGGTTCTGATATGATTTGCGAAGTAAAGCTAAACTCTGCAGACAGCTAAAACTTCAGTCCCTGTCTCTGGAACATCTGCTAGAAGTGTGAAGGAACACAGCGCAGAGGTTTCCTCTCAGCTTATTCTTTAAGACTAACAAATGCCTGAAAAAAATCATACTGTACTTGCTAAACAACAACTCTGAAAGAGAAACTGCAGATGTTGGGAGGTAAAACATAATATCCCAGCCCTGGTGAGACAACACCAGGGTGACGAAGCTGACTGTGCTGCCTGGTGATGAGCATGTAGGGTAAAAGTAACTTGTCCAGACCATCTCCATTTGTCCCACATTATGGCTGCACCCAGACATTGCAACTAATTCTGGGAATCCACTAGGGCCAGTTAAGAATTGAAAAGCCTAACAAAAAGTTAAAAGATGTATTAAAAACAAACAAAACAACAAACAGCTAGACAAATATAAATTGACATTTAAGAAGTTGTCAAGACTTGCTATACATGCCACAAATATAAGTCCAGTCCAAGTCAAAAAAAATCCAATGTCAATGACTGAGGGAGAATGTTGGGGTTCCTCACCCCTGGCATGGGGTCCGGGGGGAGGGGACCCTGGAGTAGAGGCAGGGCCTAGGGGGTTTCCCTACTCCCTGGTCAATCCCATTCCCCATTGGTTGTTTTGTGTTCCCCTGCCCGGTGGTCCCTTGATTGCTCAGTTCTTCGGCAGTCCCCCAGCCATGTGGCTGGAAAATAAACATCTCTGAAATAGCTAACAAGAATCGGCCCCTATTTCTCTCCATGGGCCTCACTGTCTAATGCATGTTGCAGGACTCCCCACTGCAATGGGAGAAAAAACAAAAAGGCTCTCTGGAGCAAAGCTGACATAGGTCTGATTATGCTGACAGAGGAAAATAAAGCACTTGTTCTAGAATATTATTCTAACTTCCCTGAGAGCTTACTAGGAGACATTACGGCTAAACAGGTAATCAGATATGCCAAATCTATTTTTGCTAAATATAGTACACCTGCGATCAGAAAGTCTGACAGTGGGCTACAGTTTTGTAATTTACTGATGGGAATTAGATATATCAAGCAGTAAAGAGGCCTCAAGCATCCATCCTGTGGTTTAATGAAGTTGTCTCCTTAGAACCATAAAATCATATAATTGTTTATATTGAAAAAACACCTGTAAGAACATGGAGTCACAGTCATGTCCACCACAAAACCATGTTCCTAACAGCCACATCTACATGCCTTTTAAATAGTTACAAGTATGATGACACAACCACATGCCTGGGCAGCCTATTCCAAATCTTGACCACCCTTTCCATTAAGAAATTTTTCCTAATATCCAATCTAAACTTCCCCTGGCACGGATTGAAGCTGTTTCCTCTTGTCTTGTTGCTGTGACTTGGTAGGAAAGAATAAGCACCACTTCTTTTTAGGTACTTTCAGAGAGCAGTAAGTTCTCCTTTTCTCCAGACTAAACAACCCCAGGTCTCTCCACTGCCCCACATCAGATTTATGCTCCAGATCCTTTCCCAGCCTTTCTCTGGAGACTCTCCAGCACCTCAATATCTTTCTTTTTGTGAGGAGCCAAGCCTCTTAAGCAGGACATTCTTCCCTCCAGAAGCCCCAAGTGTCAGTGTTGCTAACCCCATCCTCCTTACTTCTGCAAGAATCAAAACCTCTATTATTCCATGATTGCTATGACTGGCGCAGCCTCTGACCATCACATCACTGACCAGCTGTAGCTGCCTGACCAACCCAGTGGCCTTTGATGATGGGTGACTACATCAGTGGACAAGGGAAGGGATATAGATGTCATTCATTTGGACTTCTTTAAAGCCTTTGACATGGTGGCCCTCAACATCTTTCTCTCCAAATTGAGATGGATTCAACAAGTGAACTGCTAGATGGATATGGAATTGGTTGAATGGTTGTCCCATTGCCCCAAGATGAGCTCAAAGCTTTGGCTCAGTCCCAGAGATTTGACATTGTCAGTTTAAGTGAAACCCGGTAAGATTGGACTGCCCTGTTGGGTGGTTACAGGCACTTCCAGGGGGATGGGGCAGGAGAGGTGGAGGGGTGGTACTGTGCGGAATAGAAGGAGCTCACAGCTGGCCACAGCACAGTTGAAAGCCTCTGGGTAAATGGCCAGGGACAAACAGGTAATGCAGATGCCATAGTGGGAGTCTGCTACAGGCTGCCCAGCCAGGACGATGTCCGTGGGATCCTCAGGAGGTTTAACAAGGCCAGGTGCAAGGTGTCCCTCTACTCTGCTCTGGTGACACCCCACCTGGAGTACTGCCTCCAGCTCTGGCCAAGCTGAGCAAGTGGGAGGTGTCCCTGCTCATGGCAAGGAGGTTGAAACTGGGGGGTTTTTAACATCCCTTCCAAACCAGTCCATTCCGTGACCCCATTATCACCCACCAGTCCTAGCTGTTATCTGCCTTGGCCTTCCCCTTGATCCTTACCCATAAATTATCAGCTATCATTAAGCTCTAGACACTTAAAACACTCCCTAAACATACATGGCTGCCCCACCACCTCTCCTTCCTTGCCTTCAGAAGAGCTTAAAGCCATCCATTGCAGCACGCCAGTGGTTCAAGAAGCCAAACCATGTGTCTTCTTGTTTATTCCCTCACTATTCCCTGCAGGAAGGATAGAGAAGCACACTGTTTGTGCTCCTGTTCCCTTAGCCACTCATACCAAGGCCCTGAAGTCTCTCCTGGTGGCCGTCGGATTTCCTGTTGTAATTTTATGAGTGCCCACTGGGAAAATCAATAGTGAATATTGATCTAAGGGCCCTACCAGAGCAGGGCTTTCTCTTTGTGTTAACTGGGCCCAAGGGCAGCAGCAGCGTTCCCTACAGAATGGGCCTGGTCTGCAGTCATGGACACACCAGCTCTGCTGGGCAGGAATTCAGCCCCATCCCCCCTTCAGTCACTGTGTTCAGTCAGGTGCAGAGAGGATAGGGATGTCTGTCATGTCTGTCATGTCTGTCAGGCCTGTCTCAGGGAAGGCAGAGCTCAGTTCTAGTCTGTCTCACATTCCCTAGCACTCCTCAAACTACTCCTCTCATCCTGGAGCATTGTCACTAAACACAGGAGCTTCTCTGCCTGGATGACCTCCCACTGGCATGAGAGCAGGACTTACCCTGCAGCTGGCCCTGGGTGTTCCCCCAGAGCTCTGCCTGGGTGACTGCCTCAGTCACGGTGGGTATGGAGCTCACAGAGGTCATGGCTTTCTGCCCTGTGGACACCACTGCTCCCTGGTAGAGCTGGCAGGGCTTCAGTGCCCTTCTTGCATGCCATTCTCCAGGAACTGCCACCCAAACTGCCAAGCCATGCCCTGACGGCTCTGTCTTGCCCTGTTTTCCCACCTTGCTGGTGTCACTTCTGGCTGCAAGTGCTTCTAAGGTCTTATTTCATAGGTGCAGAGGCTTGGCTACCACTGCCACTGGCCCCACCTGGGTCCTGTCATCCAAAATCAGGTGATCTGTGGGCTTCCAGCAGCTGTCCCAGCTCCTCCTGAGCTTCTCCCAGTTCTGGAAGCTCTGTTGTGCACTGACCAGGGTACTCTGCTGCCAATCCTGCCAGGACCAGAGCTGCTCACCTCAGCAACCTCGGGAAGACTGAGCAGGAGACATGTGCAGACAAAGTGGACAGGGCACAGAGGCAAAATAAAAGGGACATTTTGCCAAAGAAACCATCAAACAAGCACCAAAGAGCAAAGCAAGGAAAACCCAAAAAGATAGCTGTCCCAGGACAGCTGGATCTGGTACTTCAGGGCAGCAATGGCACTGGTTAAAGGAGTCAGTCCTGGCAAAAATCACAGGAGTGAACAAGCACAGATTCTAAGTACTGATGAAAGTCCCAATACCACTGATATCTCAGGAGAAACTCAGTAATTTAAGCAACTAGAGAGGCCTAAATTAATTTTAAATTTAAAATTTTAATTTAAAAACAAAGAAAATGTGATGGTTACAGATATATGTGACAGGATGTCATTTGCCTACATATGATAAAGTAGGTTTTGTTTGTTTTTTTCCTTTTGCCTAGGACAGTAAAGCAGAACAAATGTTGAGAACTGCAACTTTCAATGGCAAACACAGGCATTGATTTATACCACCTTAGACACTTAACATCAGAATCAAAATCTAAGCGAGTAAAACAAGATCCATTTCTCTCTCATGGAGAAAAACAGACACCTTCATAGGATGCTTTTCCACACCTCAAGACAGGAATCTAAACTGGGAAAGGTTTTTTTCTCTCTCTGTTCCTCTGTCTCCCCATGAACTATACAGGGAACACAGATGGAAAGTCAGGCTTAAGTGTCTTACTGTGTGACATTTAGAATCAGGGGCACTGAATCCTGTCCTCAGCCTCAAGGATGATGCTTTACTAACAGTATCCCTAGTAGACAGCTGTTTTCCATGACCTTTTCAGTGACCTTAGGCCAGGCCTTCAATAAGAAAGCTTTTTATCACTTCACCAAGGACTCCTACATGCTACAGGAGTCTGCTCTATCACCCTTTTGCAACACTGGATCGATTTTCCTGAGAGTCTCTACTACAGTTAGTTTCAAGGTCCCAAGTTAATTTTCTTGCTATTTTCATTTCCACACCCCTTGGAGTCCTCCTTTGCAGCAAACGAAAACCCAGGGAACAAACCCAGGGACAGGACATCTGCATTTCCCTTGGGTTTCATCTGTTCCCTCATGCATGGGGCTATTGGCTACAACTCTGTGCATATAAGATCAGATTGCTTTGCATAGTGTCTACCTCAGCATTAGCACTCAGCTCTGCAGCTTTCCGTGTCCTCCGAAATGCAAACACCAGGGCACTCTCAAAAGGCAACTGGGTGGCTGCTGGGGCTGGAGGTAATGCCTGGGCTTCTGCATCCCATTTTGAATCTAGCCCATGGTAGATAGCAAACAAGCATTGCTACCATCTGATGGTTGCTTGGGGAAGTGAGTTTTGATGCTGCAAACGTTCGTCTCGGAAAAACCACCACTCCCGGTTGCATCAAGGAGCACTGTGCTGGCAGCTTCCTGGCTTGCAACAGGAAAGATTCACAGACTTATGTTTTATTTTGAGCTCCTCTCACATAACTCTGAGGAAAACAGGCAGCATAGATGAGTAGAACTGAAAACTGAAGTCTTTTATGTAATAAAATACTCATGTGAAGGACAGAGGTGTATTTTTAACTTACTCAGATATTTTGCTCCCGGGGAATTTAAAAAAAACCATTATATTAAAAAGTTGTTTTATTAACATAGTGAAAGGGTAATTATTTTCATAATACACCTTAATTGCAGGGGGCTGGGGGAGGGGGGAAGGAGGAAAAGCACTAAAAGGGTCCTTTTATTTATTTTAAAAAGCTTTTTAAAAAAAATTGCCTTCCTTTTCAGTGTATGGATAGATCAGAGATTACTTTACAGTTCTTGCTTTGATAGCATATCCTACATAGTGGGAAACTGAGGCACTGAGATATTAAAAGTTTAAAATCACAGATACTCTATGAAAATGGCCAGTACCTGACCTTACAGTGTGGTTCACTTTGTACTCCCTTCTGCACGTTCAAAATTCAGTTGTGGTGAATTCACCTGTCACTGAAGACTCAGCATTTTCATCAATTAAGATAACTGCCCTTCTTGCATATATTGTCTGCCTACAGTGGTTTCTGCACCCAGCATAGCATCCATCCTCAGACCCTTCTTGCCTTTTTGTCCCACATCCCAATAATTCTTAGTTAGATACATCAACTGTCTTGTCCATTTTCCCTCCTCTCCTTCTCATCAGGACCTAATTCCAATTTATTTTTCATTACTTCTCCTCCTTTTTCCTGCCATATATATTTCTTGTCCTGAGCTGTTTCCAACATTCTCATGACAGATTTCTCTTTTTCATATGTGCAGCAAGCAATTTCCTGATCTTCTCCTGCAAGACTCACTCAAGAAGAGGAGAAAGGATGTATACCAAGGAAAGCACAGGAGAGTCATTGCATTCAGGTACTGAAATGCTGAGTTTCACAGCACACCACACGAACTGCAATTGGAGATGAAATTGAATTTAGCAGCTGAAATTTAAAATATCTCAAAGAGCTCAATGAGCTTGTCGGTTTTAGAGGCCTGTACATCAGTCAAGTCCTGGTCACAACAAGTGACCCACTGACATCTTGAATCTTTACTGCAGCTTATGAGAGCTTTAGAGCTTAATTAACAAAATATTACCAGAAATCGGTAGTTAGGATATGCAATATATTTTTCTCTAGTCTTTTTATCTGAAAAAAAACCTAGTGATTTTGGACTTTTTGAGGGTTGGATTGGTTTAATTTTTTTGGTTTTGCTTTTGTTTGGGGTATTTTTTTTGGGTGGCGGAAGCCGAGGTTGATGGTTGGTTTTCATTGGTTTTTGTTTTTCTTTTGCTTAGTTGCTTATTTTTTTTTTTGGACAAGCAAATACCCAAGATGTCAGAGCTGTAAGGAACTGGATTTAGGGCCAAATAATGTGTCATGAACCTTAGGAAGAAACGGGAAAACCACAGCTGCTTATCTGAGAGAATATGGCCTATTTTTTTGAGGTGACAAGACCCAACGACATCTAATGAATCCATTATCTGAACTATTATCTGCTTTACAAAATGCCAAACTCTCCACTTAAGGAATAATTACAGTTGCAAATTGCCATCGTTTGCATAGTTTACAAATCACACAGTTTAAAAATCTTACCTATTGAAAGCACTGAGTCTTCCACATTGCCCACAAAATAGACAAATTCACAAGTCATATAAGCTATCAAGAAATGGACATTTAAAGTGGTGCTGTGCTAAGAAACCAATTTTTGTATTTATTTCTCATCCTGATTTTGGTACCTAAGTATACCCTGTAAAATAAGAAATGCCTACAGTATAAATTCTTGGTAAAATTAATATGTATGGGAAATCTCATTTGAGGTAAACTGGCATGTATTTTTTATACATATTATGATTTGCACCTGGAGCAAATGCATTTGTTTATGAGTTAAACAGTAAAAGGCTTTTGTGTACCCAGATCTTTGTGCATCATCTGAAGAGTGTCAGTTCTTCAGAGTTTGTTACAGAGCAGTTGTTCTTTCCATAATAGTGCTTATGCATCTTATCATTTGTTTAGTACCGTTATGCAGTTTTAAATTCTTTTCTCCCTATGAGGTCTGGAAATCTCCTTCTCCATCTTAAAGTGAGAGAAAGCTTAGTCAAGAGAAAGCTTAATGATTTACCCACAGTCATACAGGTAGCAAAAAGGCAGCTGAACAGGGTTTTCTGCGTAATCTGCAGTGAGGACAATACTTGCTCGCACTCCATAAGTCCTAGAAATAAAGTATTAGCCCACTGGCAGGGCTCACCATTTTTCAGGATAATCCTCACTTACTGGGTGGCATAGCATGGAGTCTTAGATGGAAAAACTGCAGTCACTGTGCTGAAACCTACAGTTATTTATTACACAGACTAAAGCACAGCTCCTGAAATCCTTGCACCTGGTCGTACCAGAGCTACAGTGCCATAGCACCTTCTCTAAACTGCTGTCAGAGGGCAAAGGGTGAGATGCAGAGTTACAGGTAACCAGGGCCAAATATAAAATAATTTCTATTTACATTGTTGTGTGAGACAAGAATTAACACCAACAATAAAAAACCTAAAGCAAAAAGAACAGAATGGAATACTATGGACATAAATATGGTGTTACATGGATAAGCTACACCTGTCCGCCAAACAAAAAGTTGAAGAACTGGGGTACTTTGTCCGAAAACACGGGAGGCAAAATAATGGTTCTTCAGTTTCAAGAGCTGCCAAGGCAAGTGTGATGAATTATTTTTCAGAGGCACCACGACCAGGAAAAGAAGGCATGGACTTAAATTACAGCAAAGATTTAAAGTAGACACCAGTAATATATTCTCCTGATATGGAATAGTTAAGTATCTGAGTAAACTGTTTGGGAAGCTTGTAACATCTCCATTTCTGGAGGTTCTTTAAAACATAATGTCAGGCCTCAAAGAGGCATAAAATCAGCCTTAGAAGGACAAAGGAATATATTACTTCATGATTCTACATTCGAACCCCGAGTTATCTGTCATGTCGTGCACTATCTCAAAGAGAAGCCTGGAGGTTTAGCTGCGACCCGACTGGTTTAGGGCAGCTTCACACAAAATGGTCAAAAGGGAATGAGCTCCTCACCTGAGGGAGCTATTTCTGAGCAGTGTGTGAGGGCACGCAGGTGGAGGCGAAGAAGAAGAGAGAAGGGACTCCTCATATAGAATCCCACCCGCCTTTAGGGAATCCCCAACTTGGACATACACTTCTCTCTGGTGCAGTGAGAGTTTAAGAGGGCTGCTCTTCACCCTACTTCACCCCTGGCAGCAGGAAAATGAAAAACTTAAAATATACCACCCCGGGAACCCCACAAAAAAATTTGAGACTCACCACACAAAAATATGTCCTGGAAACAAAAAACTGCTGCCCAAGTCCTCCACTGAAGGTCTCGAGGTGAGACTGTTGCCTCCTGGAGCACCACTGACCAAAAAGCAGTGTGCTGCGACAGGAGGGAAGTGGCTTTCCCGAGGCACGTGTCCTGGGTGTTTCAGAACTGGCGCAGGTAGGTCAGGGAATCCTCCTAGAAGAGTCTCTATCCCTGTTTGGGTGCCATTTATCATGTCACGTGCTAGCTCAAAGAGAAGACTGGAGGTCTAACTGCAACCCAACTGGTTTACAGTGGCTTCTCACAAGAAGGCCAGAAAAGAACGAGCTCCTCACCCAAGGGAGCTGTCTCTGAGTAGGGTGTGAGGGCATGCAGGTGGAGACGAGGAAGCAGAGAGAAGGGACTCCTGGAACAGGTTCCACACAGACAACTTATTCAAGTGAAAGGGTAGGGACAAAGAGCCAACGGTCTGAGGGTTTCCAGGGTCTTTATAGTGGGGATAGGAAATGCAGGGATAAGGGATACAGCCAATAGGATACAGGATAGGAGGCGGGGTTGAGAGAAAGGGAACCAATGAGATTGACACATAGGCGGGACTAAGGGAAGGAGCCAATGGGGTGTCGAGTATTTCAGAACTTTCTAGAACTTATACATATTAACTTGAGGGAATTGAATATACATACACTTATACCTAAAACAGGGAGGGGAAAACATGGACCAATCATACAAAAATATGTAAGCTGTGGAACTGGAGGATTATGGGCTCTCACCCTAACCAAGAGCAAGGCATTAAGCTTCAGTGTCTGACCACCACAGCTTGGTGTCGGCTGATCCTCAGGGGTCAGGGTGGCCGCAGCCACTTGCACCACCACATCTCCCCCTTTTTTTGTTTTAAAACTGACTAGGTCACTGCAGAAATAAGAAAGTTTTTAAAGCAACTTAAAACAAATATGATAAGGAAGAAAATTAATATAAACCAAATAATGGATTTAATAATAGAAGCCCCCCACCCTGATAACCCAAAGTTTGAAAATAAACTGTCCATCCAGTCCTTTGTCTCCTGTTGGATCTTATGAAACTGGTCTCAGATCTCCTGGAGGGAGGCGTGGATCGACTGTCCATTTGATGACAAATCAAAGCAGCACAGCCCCTCATGGTCTTGGCACCCATGGCCATGTGCCGATAAACGGAGGTCGATGGCGGCGGTTTGTAAGGTGGTATGTCTGGCAATATCTTCATCTTCAAGGAGGCCAGCCAATGTTTGGGATGTTGAATGGACGTGCCTCTCAAGCCAGCACCCGGTATTTTCAATACTCCCAATTACTTTCACTGCCACCACCTGTGGGATATGCCCAGCCACTGCCCTGGAGGGATGTCTGCTGAGATAAGAGATTTCGCAACCGCCCAGCAGGACTCCCTGGAAAGGACTTTTGAGTCATGATGAGGAAAAGTAGACCCACAATCCTTTGGGAGACCCTATGCAGATCGTTCTGTAACCCATTGGTCTATCCCAGACTCTCTGTAATCCATTGGTCCCCTTGCTGATCCCCTGTATCCCTATAAAAGAAGACCAGCTCGCCTCTGTAGAGAGAGAACTCGTCCCTGGCACTCCCTTCGCCGGAGGGAACCCACAATAAAGTTACCTTCGTGCGGAACCAGCCATACGGGTCTTCTCGTCTCTCTCTCTCTGGTCTGGTTTGGCCTAGAGGCAGCCCTGCAGAGCTGAGCTGAAATCACGAGCTGATAATCACTAAAGAGCTGACAGCTTCTGCAAGGGCCCCTCTGCCAGCAGCTGAGAGGAAGACACCGGACCTCGGGCAGGCGATTCCTTTCGGGAGCATCTCCCCGGACCGGTCACCTCTTCCTGGGTCACAGCCTCGGACCCCACCACCAGCTGTAATAACCACCCAAGGCAGGGAGAGGGAGTTTGTTGTTTCCTTTTTGTGTAGCCAACTAATGATTTCAAGATCACAGTTTAGATCGGATTGTTGGGTGGTCAGTTCTGTTTCATTCTGCCAGTTGAAAATTTGAGATTTGTTGGGTACAAGCACGGACACACGACCCAGTGTGCCTGCCTCTCCTTGAATATGAGAGGGGATTCCTGCCCAAACTTGGTCCCCACAAATGAGGAAATCACCCAGCTGAAGCCTAATGGATTTATCCATGGACGCAGACAGTGTTCTGGTGGTATGATTGCACCAGTGTTCAGAGTGATATTCAATACAAGATGGTCTAATAACGATATTGACTCGTCTAGCCCCCTGGTAATAGAAATTAATGCAATAGGGGGCTGGAGAGAATCCCAGCAGTACCAGTTCCTGGGGCTCCTCTGGTGCATGTGGACAAGTCCTTGTCCACACATCCCACTGGTCCAGTGGGCTAGGTGGGGGTGGCTTCCTCTTAGGAGCAGGCTAGATGGATGGGGCAAGAGGAATCCCAACCAGACAGGCCAAAAGGCGGTCGTCCATGTCCACCATCGGGAGGCACAGATAGTCCGATTTCGACGCTTTGGCCGGGGTGACCCAGATGTTTCTTCAGGGCCACAGGGCCATCCACACCAAAGCTGGTATCAGCATCCAGGAGATCACGAAGTTCAAGAGTGGCAGGAGCAGAAAGTAACAGGACAGGCTGGACATGGCGGGCAAAAGGTGTTTGGGGGAGCTTCTCTGGAGAAACATATAAGCTTAACATTTCTAAAGTGCGTAACAGAGGAAAATCAAGAAACCCATAAAACCAGAAAAACCTGACTTTCCAAAAACCTCCCATAGGTTCCCCCCTTTATATAAAATGTTCAACTAAAAAATAGGGTAGGGTAGAAGGGACCAGGGAAATGCAGAAACTTGCGGATCTGTGACATCATCATCAACGGGGCATCTTTTCCTTCTCCATGCAGCCATGGTGACATTTTTGGGCTCGCTGTTGGCTGAAGGGCTTTGATGTTTCCTGGGGCTGGCTTCGACTGCCTTGGCTGGTACGTATGGTTTTACCCACTTCTTGGGGATCCAGCAGAGCCCTGCTGGGGTGATGACGCAGGCATATCCCCATCCCCAAGTAAGTAAGTCAAAAGGTCCCTGTACCTCTTTAGTTTCTGGGTCCCAGATGAGCACAAGTGCCTTCTCCTTTAGTTTGGCTTGGGTTTCATTGGAGAAGTGCCTCAGGACAGGCAGATCGGGCTCCTCGAATGAACCGTTGAGGAAGTTCGTGGTGAAAAGGGCTTGGTTCAGTCTTATGAGGGGTGTGCTCACCTCAAAGCCTTCCTTCTGCTTCTCAAGGAGTCCTTTTAGTGTCTGGTTAGTCCTCTCGATGATCCCCTGTCCTGTTGGCGAGTGTGGGATGCTGTAGTGGTTTGGTCTAAAATATTCATTACTATTTATCTTCTGTGAGATAAGAATTAGGAGAAACGCAAAGCAGGCACCAAACTTGAAAGACTATAAAGAAGTTTATTAACAGACCTAAAAGAAGAAAAAAAAATCATACCACACCTTCAGAACACTTCTCCTCCCCCCCACCTTTCTCCCTTCTCCCAGTGGCAATGTAAAAAGACAACCCTTAAGATGTTCACTCTGTTTACCACTTCCATAATAACCTTGTTCAGTCCATTTAGGAAGAGGAGTCTCTCTTGCCCATGCTATGAAAACATCACAACAAGACAGCCGCCCGGGTTGGTTCTCTGCTCACATGTGAGTCCCTTCCCCGACTTGCAGCTTTTCCCACAACTGCTTTCAAGGGTCTGCTCTTGAATTACTGGGGTACAATTTTAAGGTTGAGCCGTTCAGAAACAAAAGTTCTCTTCACCCATCTCTGGGAGCATTTCATCTCTAAGAACAGAGGCTCTCCTCCTTCCCTGGGAGCAAAGGGTCCTCCTCACCTTCATCTCTAGGACTATCTCTGGCAGCATCTCTAGGAACTGAGGTTTTCTCCTTTTCCATTTGAAGCAAAAGTCCTCATCGCTTCCATCTCTTCCTGTTCAAACCTCTCATGAAATAACAGCTGCTTCAGTATCTGCTTATCTCAGCGCAGGTGCTTTTGCTCACAAGTAAAAGTTGAACAGTCTACCCCCCATGCCTTCATGAAATTACAATGGGTACTCTGATACATCATAGCTTTACAACAGAATTTCAGCTTTAAGCATCTCCTCTTTCTCTTCCCTCAGGTTTTCAGCTCTTCACAGCACTAAAAGGGTTAATCTCACCTAGGCCTTGCAGCTGGAATTTCGCTTATCTCTGTTGGTCATATGATCTCTTGCCAGACAGTGGTGCAGCTTCAGCTGAATCTTGGCCTTACTGGAGAGGGGGAGCAGAGCTGCTCCGGCTGCCCACAGCCTCAGACCCTCACACCCTTGGCTCTTCATCCCTACACTTTCACCTGAATAAACCTTCTGTGTCGAACCTATACCAGGAGCCCCTTCTCTCTGCTTCCTCGTCTCCACCGGCATGCCCTCGCACCCTACTCAGAGACAGCTCCCTCAGGTGAGTAGCTCATTCCTTTCTGGCCTTTTTGTCTGAAGCCACTGTAAACCAGTCGAGTCACAGCTAGACCTCCAGTCTTCTCTTTGAGCTAGCATGCGACGTGACTGTTATCTTCCATGTCTTACTAACTAGAGTCGACTCTCGTTTCTTCTTAAACAGAAACTCTCTGTAACATACAGAACCAGGAGACAAGCATATGATCTAGTAAACTGAAGACCTAATTTGGAAAATATTCATGAGATTTTGAGGCTAGGATATTTGAGGCAAAAATAGAACCATTCTCTTCAATGATTTATAAGATTGCTTTAGAGAGACAGGGTAGAACATGCACAGTGATGTAGTGAGTGAAAACAGAAGTAATTGTTAACATGTTGCATTTTGAAGAGTAGCGGCACCATTTGCCCTCCTGAATTTTGTATCAGTACTTCCATGAGCTCTCCTGATCAGCGCAGATGTGACTTTGGTAGGCCTGGGAAAGACATGACCTCGGTTATTCCCTTGACCTAGAAATGTCAGGGTTAATCTGTTCTTCCAATTTATATCTAGGTTGCCTGCCCTCCTTCCTGGGAGTGTTTCAAGACAAACACTAAGCAACCGTTCAAAACTCTCAGCTGCTGTCTTATCCTCTATTTGACAACTCATAAGTTTTTTATAAATGTAAGTCTTACTTTGATTTTTGCCTGCTGCATCAAGCCCCTCAAATTAAGGGTTACTATTTCATGAGACTGAAATAGCCTCACAGGGCCTATGTCTCCAGTAGCACAGCACAAACAAAATGATAACTCTCTTCCACTTGCTTAATAGTAGAAATAAAGTTGCCTGGGCAATTATCACTGTAAGATAATTATGAACTACCAGGAAATACAATTAGATGATGCCTCACTCTACCTAAACCAGTTTAAAAAGCTTGTTTTGGTTTTTTTTTACCTTAAACTACTGGTCTGAACTTCCACCTAAGTGGCTTCTCTGTCACCTGTACTGTAATTTGGTAGTATCCCAAGTGAGAACACATGTCTCTGGAAGTCACTGCCAGGTGTTTTGAAAACAACTGGAACCATCTGAATATTCAGATAACTAGAAGTTAAATTTCTTCAGTGTAAATGAACAGACAGAACCTCTGAGAAGTCTGAAACTTTGTTAAAAGGCCTTCAGCTTTTTGGAAGAACATAAGGCCAGCAGTAATATGTGTGAGCACCTCTACTATAGCTCCCAGCAACTTTACAAATAGCCATAAAGTCCCTGTTTCAAGTCTGGATTGAAACAGGTCTTCCGTCAAATGTTGTTTCTACTGATTTGAAAAGCAAGGCTGGAAGAACATGATTTCTGCTGGTCCTGTCCTCTAGCATTTCACATATTTTTTATTGAGCCTATTTTCTCTACAAAAATCTGTGACTTTCTAAGAGTCAGAATAGGCAAAAAATGCACCTATTAGAGTGTTTCAAATAATTCTTGGTAAGGGCTAGAAAGGAAGGGAATAATGGGGGATGTTTAGTTGCTTTGTTGTACATGCTAAATCTCAGTGCCAGTTGTGATGCTACAGCACTTAGCCTCATGTCTTTGCCATATTCTTCTTCAGAGATCACTTAGCTGAATTGCCCCTTTAACCTTCCTTATCTTTACCGGAATTTTTTCCCTTGCCCTATGTGAGTCCTGCCATAGAATCCAGAACTTCAGATGGATCAGGTACTTTGGAAACCCTGTCTCCTTCTCCCCCACTGCTCTCAGACATCTGTCTTTGGCCAACAGTTCTCCACCATTGAGTTCCATCTCATCTTATTCTACAGCCTTGTAACACATCAAACATTATTTATTCATTTCACTGTTGTGGTAGGGTTAGGCCTCGAGAAGAACTTCACTGAGGTGTATGAGCAATGTAGGAGAGATTCTGTTGCTGAAAAATTTATAGTCAAAAGAGACAAATAGTGAAGGAAACACAGTATTTTTGTCATATTTTTCTGAGGTTGAGTGGGAACATCAAACTATTGCCTTCTGTTCACACAAGAAATCTCTGATGTTTTAAAATACTCTGCTTCCCTGCCTAGACTACAAAATCACCTTCCATTTCATCAAGGTTTTGTATTATGCAAATGTGAGAAGACACTCATATTTTAGAAGTTCCGATTCGTTCCCAACCTTCAACTTTAAACAGATTTATTTGTTGGGTGGTTTGGTGGGTTTTTTTTTCTCCACTTTCCAAAATTGCTGGCTTTGATTTCATGTTGTTAAAAATAAAATCTGTGATCACCTTCACATAAAATTTTGTCTGTGCTCCTAGTTTGGCTGTTTTCTCTGTGCTTTGGCCACTAGAGGGTAGCACAAACAGCCTCCTGGAGCGAAGGTCCAAGGACCCCCAGGAAGACCACGGGGGACAGGAGAGGTGGAGCGGGGTGGTGAAGCAGCAGCAAGGGGCTGTGGACAGAGCTCCTTGCCTCTGCTTAACTCAGCATTGAAGTCACCCCTGGACCAGCTGGATCTAGACATGGATGAACATTCCCATTAACCAAGCCTAGGTGTGGTTTTGGAGAGATAAAGAAGGGTATTTATGCATACATGTTAATGATTTGAGGGAGAGGTTGGTTTTGTTTTAGTGAGAATCTGTTTGTGTTTAACCCTTTGGGCAGCATTCATATGGATCTGACTGAGGGTGCACAAGACACTAATTGTGATGTTTACAGGAACAAACTGGATAAACTCAACAATGGTAGAATTAATGAGTGCAATATTGGAAAAAAAAAAAAAGTAATCAAAAGACATTAAAGAAGTGAGAATAGAAATAACATGCCTCTGTAAATTCACGTGTACAGTAGGCTGGATTCTCTGAATTGTTTAGAAATTTTGCTCCCACAAATAACCCTTTGACTTATAAGTCTCATCACAACCTCCTGACTTTGCCTTGAGAAATTTTTTATATTTCAAACCAAAGTTTTCACAGGATGAAAGGTTTACTAGCCTACATACCCCAAGCCTGAAGCACAGCCCAAGACTGAGAAGAAAGACGGGAGACAGAAGCTCTGGAGAGGGAGTAAATGTCATGTGGAGATACTAAGAAACAGGTCAGACCTGGTGTAAAAATTTTCTCCCTCCTAATGAAAATTAAAAGCAATAAAATGCATTATCAATCTAGGATTCTGTGCACCTTGGCTGTCCAGATCAGAAAAGAGGGTGAAGTAGCCAAGTCAAAGAGAGTGAAAACACAGCTGTTGTGTATAATGACCTCCAGGTATCCTGTAAACTTTAACTGCTGTACAGAAATGCAAAACACAGCAGCAAAAATCTTTAGGAATGATCCAGTACAAAACATGATGCAACAGCTGAGCAAGGCCTATTATAAAGCAATTTTCATAAAGTCTCTACAGTACGCAGTTGCAAAATAAAAAGGGATAAGAACAACAGACGGAAAAATTATATAACAGGTTGTAGATCATCTGTGGGGTTTTTTTCCTTCTCAGCAGCAATGAATCTGGTAGTAAAATCAGCAGAAAAACAGTGTATGGGTCCACTGATGGCAGGAATAAAGCAGACCCAGGGGAAAGCCTAAATGGACAATAATTGCAGGTTATTATATACTGTGCTACAGTACAGTGGAAAGCTGGTCAGCTATTAGCAAGTTTGGAAGGAATAATCAAGAGGATGGAGAAGAGAGTTTATAATCTTTCGCATTCAGCAAGTCAGAGGCAAGTCTCCAGAGCTGAGAGATGGGAAAAGAAACCAGCGTTGTGATGCACCAGGGTTGCATCTCCACTGCTGAGGAAGGAATTTGTCAGAGCTTCTAAATATGATTTTTTAAACCACTGTGGCCTACAAAGCTGTAGTTTAGCTGGGTTTCCTAGGCTGGGTGCAGAGGTGTCCTAGGCTGATGGAGATAGCACCTCAGGAAAGGAATTCAGCCATTTATTAAGGCTGTAGGCATTTATTTACCTATGTTAAACACTTGGTCAAAATTCACTTTTTCAACATAGACATCCACTGTCACAGGAAGAGCAGTGGGACATCCACTCTGTCCTGGGAGTCCTGTGTCATATCTATCTGCCCCAAGCACGTGTCTTAGCTTTTGTAGGGCATTTGAGAGATTACTGGATACCAGTGTTCAGACAACTGCAACCCCTCCCCAGGTACATGGTGTTGTGAATCCAATGGAAAATGATAAACAGCTCTTGATCCACCTGAAGGTGTCCTTCCTTCTCCCTCTAATTTATATATCCTTGAATCACCAAACTTCTTGGTTTACTCAGAAAGGTGTCACAGCAAAGTGGGATGAGTCTGGACCTGAGTGCCTCCCAGTCCTCAATGTATTTATCCTACCAACATTCCTGTGAAGGAAAGAGATGCTATAATTCCTCCCTGACATATGGGCAACAGAAACAGTCACGCAGAGAGTTTGTGCTCAAGAAGGAAATTGAGTCTCCAGCTCCTAGGTTGTAGCTGTTGAATTGTTCCCTCTTATGTTTTTAGAACTGATTGCCTGCCCAACAGGCAAAGGTTTAAAAACAATATTACTATTAATTAGATTCTGCTGCATTCATTTAGTTTAACACTAGATTATTTATAGCTTTTTTTTTTAATGCACCTTTGTTAAGTCCTTCATTTTTCTTTGACATATCTCAATTCAGTTATGGCATTAGGAAAAAAGAAAAGGGAGACAAGAGCCCAACTTTTCTGCTGATTATTTCAACTCCCACTACACAGCAGATGACTGAGAAATCCTAAAGATGAGTCAGAGGGTGAAATAGGAAGTGTGGAGAGATTGTTTTAAATTAATGGATGTGCTTAAAAAATACCGGAAAAAAACCCCACTAAAAAGCAAAACAAAAAAAAAAAAAAAAAAAACGACCAAACCAAACCAAAGAAAGGTATTCACATTTCTAGAGAAGTTGTCTTTAAAGGTTTTCTAAGTCAGTAAAGGCATCAGTGTGTCTTCATGTCAAAGAGAAAATAAATGTTGGAAAATATACTTTTCTTGATTAATTTCAGTCAAAGATTGGAGAAAGAATTAAATCACTGAAGTGTAATGCAGGAGAAATTTGCATTGTAAGATATCACAACTCATTTTTAACTGCAAGCTTAGAATAATAGTTAGCTGTGACTCTGCTCAGGAAATTGAATGAGTCAATATAAGACCTCTTTCCTTTTCCACTTCATTCCAGTTACCAAGGAGGGCTTTGCTGAGGCCATGAAGGATACTGTGATCTTGAAGATGCCTTCCTTCAAATGAGATATCAAATAAAGTCCTGGCCACTGATACAGAGCCTGTCCTATCCAAAGATCAAAAGCAATAATCACAGTTACTCTCCATGTACTGATCCTGCATTATCAGTCAAGAAGTTTTTCCTTGACTCCCAGATCTAAAACTTTGCCTGGTTGCTAGCTGCTGTTAAACATGCACTGTTCTTTACAATCTCTGTCCTCTTAGGACCACAATTTTGCATCTCACCTGTGAAAGCCATTGCAGTACACTTCTGGGCTATTGGTTCAACACAGAGAACTATGGGGCAGATTTTCCAAGGGATCTGAAATGTGAAAGTTGGTGTTTTACATACAAAATTCAAACATTTCAAGACGTGTCTTTTAGACAGTCAGAAGTAATAGTTTAGTAAAAAAAAAATTAGCCCAGACTCAAATACACATAAGAGCAGATGAGAAATACTGTTATTTGCAGGAAATAAGGATACACTGTGTGGATTGCCGAAATGTTCTTTGCCAGGAAAGTGCTTTTCATCAGTGAGTACCTGGAAGATTCTGTGAGAGGCTAGAAAGTGGGCAACTATAGAAATGCACTGCTGCCAGCTGTGGGAGAAGTGGAGGGGTTTGTTGGCTATGTTATATATGATGTTATAAAGCAAAATATTGGAGGTCTTGCTCCCACATGATTGCTTGCCGCTTGGCTTGGGTGGAATCATTTAGCCTACCTGGCCTCTGAGGAGAATCACTGAGATATTTTGCATGGATGTTGATTCCAAGTCTTCCTTCAGAACTGCATTGTCACATGCTGTGAGTTTTTGAATTATCCACTCCAAAGAGGACAGGAGCACCTTTGCCTTTGCCTTCTACTGCATTCAAAGGAGTTTTGCTTATGTGTGGGCTGATAAAATAAGCTGATAAAAAGACTAGATAACTAGATCAGGGCAAATAAGATATAACTGATAATGACAGTGAGTGAGAAGGCTGGCAACTAGGCAAAGATAATAGGATTTATTGGGGAAATCAAATGTGAATTGAAATGTTTTTTGGCTACCAAATGAGTTAAAACAATAAAACAAGGGACACCAAACTAGACCTTAAGAAAATCAAACTCCTGGGACCAGTATAATGGAAGAGAGGAGAAAGAGAATAAATGATTGTTAACAGAGAAAAAAGAAAGCAATCATACAAAAACCAACTCACACCTTAGCAGGAGAGCAGGAGGATGAGATGAAATGATGAATGCTGAGCAGGAGAGGGAGTGGAGCAAATCCTCTTGCTTGGGTTTGAGGCCAGGCTGTGGGAAACAGGTAAATAACATACTGTTTAAACGTGAACTAGCCATGATTGATTATCTGCATTTTTTCTTGACCTCAGTCGACCTCAGTCATGCTAAAAGTAAGAGACATGTATGAGAATATTGTTCATGTATTTGTTTAATGAGAAACACAAAGAATAAAATCTAGTTTCCTTCTCTGCATCCTGCAGGTCACCTGAGTCCATCCATTACAGAGCAAGAACCGTTGTTTTCAGGTTCCTCAGCACGGAAGATGGCAGGCTGCAACATGTGCTTTGTATGCTTGCCTTTTTTTTAGGTGGAGAAAAGTCTGTTCCCTTGTAGACTATTTTACACAGGTGAGTGTGGCTAGGTTTTTTCTTCCAGAGGTGCAATATGTGATTTGTTTTGTAGTGAGAATTAATTAAGCATAAGAATAAGGTGAATTAGATTAATTTTATTAATCCAGCCATATTGTTAAGGTAAACAAAACAAAAACCTAACAATAAATACTTCCTTACCCATCAGATTTCTCCAAGGTCTTCTTCAAGCTCTTGTAACTGAGTTTTTTGGGGTTTGGGCTTTGGTGGCTGACCTGTGTGGTTTTTTCCTGTTTCACCTGTTGGTCTAATATAACTTCCTCCGCTTCTAGTGTTACAGGGAAGACCACAAAACCGGAATCCAAAATGGGTCACCACCTACATTTAGAGGGATGTTTTTCATAGGCTGGGGGTGGTGGGCGTAGGATCACAGTCAGGAGATAAACAGTGATATTCCAAGTGTGAGTATTTGACCTTAAAAAAGACAATGGTTTTATATTGTTTCCTTGAAAGACTATGTGAGGGGGAAGTGAGGTAAGGGAGAAATAAAGCTATTTCCGTTTTAGAGCTCATGAAACATAAAACAAAGTGGCCCACAGCCACCTCAGAGATCAGAACCAAGGAGTCAGTCCAAATCATCAGACTCCAGGTGTGAGAAAGCAGACAATATTGCCTTGTCCTTTTATTGAGACTGTTTCTCTGGCTTCTCTCACCAGTGCTAAACACATGAGGAGAAGAATAACAAAGACTCTAAGTGGAGGGAAATAATGAAGACTTGTGATGTTTTGTTCAGTTGCAGCAATCTCACATGTTTATTAATAGAAGGTCGCCATGTGTAAATATATAATTTTGGCTGGATATGGGCAGCATCTCTTTAATTATCTGAAGAAAGAGGGTATTCATTATGTAGATAGTAAAGGAACATCATTCAGCAGAAAAGCAACAGAAAATTTCAAGCAAAGGAAGGCATGAACTGATATTTTTCCCTGTCTCTTGCTTGTCATTATGAGTCATCTCTACAGAGTCTCTCTGTGTTTGTGTAAGTGTGTATATATTTTTACACATAAAACCGTAATATCTGTATGACTTATATAAAATCATGTGTGTGCTTCCTTGGTAGCTCTGAAGGCAGGCAGGAGCTGGAAATTCTGGAAAAAAAAAAAGTGAAATGAATGCAGAGCTGACCTGGCTCAGTGTGCAGTGACTGAGGGTAAAATAGAATTTGGTTTTACAAATTGAACTTCCTTTCATAGCTAATGTGTCCTAAAGTGCTTTACATACAGTACAATGAGGGTGATGCCAGGAGTAGAGGCAAACACAGAAGTCATTGTAGGCACAAAAATAGCTCACATGTAGCCTTCTATATTAGAATCTGTTTCAGCAGGAGAATGGTCTTGGGAACATTATTAACTCTATATTCTTCTGTTTCCTTATTGCCAAGGAATGTTGAACTTCTCCTTGGACAGCCTCTGAGAGGATGGCTTCAAGAGCATCACAGTTTCCATTCTCTTTAAAAACCCCTGGTATTATCACTTCCAAGTACTCACATTTCACAGTACAGTTATGACTGAACTGGTCTTTTCTTTATTTTCTTCCATCTTGGACCTTGTCTGATTGAGTGTGTGCTGGATATCAGACTGTTATTCAATCAGAAGACTGGATAAGGGCCGACAACAGAATTATACTCAGCCCTTTCCATTCATTGCATGCATTGAGTCATGTTGCAAAAGAGTGTTTCATCATTGCTAAGATTCCCAGGAATCTCAGTCCACCATCATGCAAATTACCTCCCAGGAAATTATTGTGTCCAAGGGAACTGCTATTTGTCATATGGTATTTATGTACCATAATCACCATTCTTATGTGCATTCATGGACCACTTACGAACTTGGAACTGAAATTTTCCCACCTACTTTCAGGAATTCACTCAAGCTAGTGACTAGTTGTGAGTCTTTCTGTGTCACACTCTGTGTTTATTGAATCGATAAAAGCATCTCCACCAGCCAATTTTGATTAGTCAGGAATAAAATGGCATCTGGAGATTCAGTTGGATGTTCACCTCCTGTTGTCTGGGGTCTTGTGTGGGCAAAAATCTAAATTCCTCACTTTTGAAAAAACAGAGTGTCTATTACTGTCTGTTACTCAGATCAAATGGGAAGCTGGAGGTCAGCATAGATAGATGATGTTCCTACTGTGAGCAGCATTAAAGTCAGGAGTGAGATTCCATCCTTATCATTCACATCCTTCGCTTCTAGCACAATGCAAGCTTTGTGTCAGAACTTTGGAAAGTCTGCTGAGTGCTTTAGAGTTCAGTTTAAGCCAACATATTTAAAGACTGTATCCAAACTGATGACCAAATACTTATTAATTTTCTTCATTTTATTAAATCACCATTGTTCTAACTCCCTGATTGCTCAAACCAGGGGGCTCTGAAAAACCATACAATTCCCATCCAGACTGCGTGTCTCACATTTCTTTGCATGGAAACCATGGCACGGGAGCCTTGATTCAGTCCTGAAATTCATCCTTATATGAGCTCAGGGACACAAAAACACTGTTGGGTCTACAAGCTGTTCTGTGCTCAGTTAAGTTTGGGAACGAATACTGCTCAGCCTGACTCCAGCTCACATCTAAATCAGTTCATAACAGTGTCTTCCAGTTTACACAAGCTTAAGTGCAAGAAGAACATGGTCCTACTAATGTCACAACAGTACTTAAAACCACTGAAAGCTGTATGTGGAGAAATGTGCCAGAATACTAAGGTCAGTATTAGGGTGCACAGATTGTTCAGCTGATGTATTGATTTATCAGAAGGCACATTTCTCTCCCAAGCCCACCTGACATTATTGAGTTCTATATTAGAATCCGTGATTTTCAAACCTTCAATACATTCTATGGCAAGTATAGCAAAATCAATGAGGTATGATGACTGGGGATGATTTGGTATTTAATCTGCTGCTGACCAAGATGACTGCTTTGAAATAAAGGAAAGGGGATATGGCAGCCAAAAGAGTTCTTTGAAATGCATACTTATACATTTGATGTACATTTTTGAGAGGTAATGATAAAGAATTTTTTGCAGCTTTCAACCCTAAGAAACACTTGAGATGAGTTTTAGTGCTTTGAAATTGAGGGGCATGGTGGGGGTCCGTACAGTGTCTTTGAGTCTTATGTGCTTAGGCAGAGGTTTCGACCCCACAGTTCTTATTTTCATTTTAAAAAGTAGAACAGAGGATTTGAACAGCAGCAAGGTTTCTTATTTAATTGTTTGGCATGAAAGAGCAGATCCTTACCTGATATGGACTAAGACATTTTATACCGATCATTTAAACAGAACTCACATTTGCATAAGAGAGCTCTTCCTTTTAGATGGAAAAGCTGTGTTTTTTCTGGGATGGGCTGTGAAATCTGATCTAAATTTTCTGTAAAGTTTGGGAGGCGTAGATATAGAGGAAACTGTTGTCCTTTGGGCAGCCACACTTGCTCCCTTGGGAAGCAAATTTCCTTTAGAACACAGACACCAAATCTATATCCTACATCTTCAGTTAAACACAAAATACTGTGGGTTCTGAAATCCAGACCAGCCCACTTTATGTAATGGAAACTCACAAGCTACCAGCAGGGCTTTTGTCATAATTTGACCCCTTGAGGTGACTGTGGAAGACAACCAAGCTTTCAGGCTCCAACCGCCTGATTTGACTACATATCAGTAGGACAAGCTTCCCCAGTCCTGAGGTCCTGAGGCTCACAGGCTATATGGAGTTACAGAAATTCAACTGATTCAGCTGTGTGGATGCAAAAAAAAGATCACCTAGAGATAGATAATCCCTTTGCTGAAAATGTTCCATTTCAGAACAACTGAACCCCAAAGACACTGAATGTGTTATTATGTGCAGGGTTGTAAGCTCATTACATGTTTATCAGCCATGTAAAATTATTGAAAGTAGCCAATTTCTCCCATAGCCTGATCCTGGCATTCTGATCAAGGGATCAGAATTCTCTCTCACAGGCATTACTAAGAAAGCCTCTCTCCCCACTGATTTCATAGGCAAGAGTAATAATACACGTGGCTGGCATTTGCTGTATATCTCTGATAAAAGCCTGGTATAACCTCGCCCTTATGTCCCATTCTGTGGTGTCTTGGTTCTGTTCAAATTGCACGGCAAGAAAGGAGACACCATGCTCTCCTTTGGCCAGTTAGTTGGACACTTCCTACAGTTAAAACCAAGAAGAAATACAGTATTTGCTTTCCTCTGCACAGACTGGGAAGAAGACCAGGCCTTTTCTATCCAAAATCAATTGCCCCTGGAAAGCAAGGGCTGATTCTGACAGTCTGGGACCTAGCAGGGCTCTCTTCAGTCTCTTCTTAGTGCTTCTCTGGCTGTTTGCCAGCACATAGAAGCAGAACTCCTGGACAGAAACTCTCCCATTTTGCCTCTGAGTCTCCAGCTGATCCTACTTTGGATACCTGTGTTTCATTTGACTTGTTCTATGTGCTTGAGATGACTTGCTGTTTATTCTGATAACAGACCTTCCAACCAGTCCAGTGGGTGGAAGTTGAAACTAATATTTAAGCTTTCCCCCTTATTTCACACAAAAAAAGCTGGCTTTCAACTGTGTGTGAAGCTGGTGCTGGTGTATCCAAAGTTTTAATGTCAAAATACACATGGAAATACATGTACAAACTTCTCTGCTCATCTTATGCCCTTTTTTGTTGTACATAAATTCACAAAGGTCATGATATCTTTACACTCATTCCATCATTTCCCGTCACAACGTAATAGTGATAGAAGGTTTCCATGAGGAGCCGCTGTAGATGGAGCTGGAACATTTTGTTCAGACTCTTAGATTAATTCAGAGCTATGGAATTATGGCGAGGTTCAGAGGCCTGTTACTCCATTACAGACTCTGGAAGTGCCTATGTGTTTTTTGCCATTTCTCCCCATGCATGACCTCTTTGACTTTATGCATTTACCCCTCCAGGCTCTTGCATCTAGTTTCCTTAAGTGTTTGTTCAGACATTCCTCAAAAGACCTCAGTAGCCTCACCTACCCAGTTCTTTTTTGATAAACTCTGCATTTTTTTATCCCAATAAATATCCTCACCAAGACTTTGCTAGTTTTTCCAGGAAATGTAGTTCTTTTACCTTCTTCTGCCTGCACTGTGGCTTCCCCCCTGCATTTCCTCTCAATTTCCACTCTCTACCTCCCTTTCCCAGTCCCTCTTTTGACCTTCTTTAAGCATTTTTCTCATCTGCTGCCTCCTAGAGATCTGGCACTTCTGCTTTCTGAATTATAATCTACCATTTCCTCTTCAGCTGAAGGTCTGGAGAGATGAACAGCCCTCAATAACACCTATCTTTTAGCATGAACTGCAGATGTAACTGGGGCTCCTAAATTAAATGGATACATGCGGAAAGCACAAAGGATGAAAAATTGTCTGTTCTAATTTCAGGCCCAGAGCAACCCACCAGCTGGAAATACAGGAAAAGACCTCTTCACCCTCTTATTTCAGTCAATGGAACAAACAGAGTCTGAATCTTTGTATTATGCTGTCACTTGTACTACAACTATTACTTTCAGATCACGGGGAGGTACATGAAACATGCAGTTTTCCTGAGATGCTGGAAGGCTGTCTGAGAGAAAACCAGCGTCCAGGTGGAAAAGTCAATTTGAAGTGACCAAGACCCTACACTTTTCTAGAGGATGATCACTTGAGTGCACACACAGCAGACAGAAGACCTCTTGTATTTGTTCCACAAGCTTATCAATGTGGGCTTAGCCCCACAGTTAACCAGAACCATGAGTATTCTCTCCACTGCTGTTGAAGCCATGGACAGTTTGAATACCCTGCTTATTTCCTTTACTGTCTCCACCTGCATGTCTGGCCTTCAAAAGAAAGCTCACTGTACAGGTGATTTACTATTCTGGACAGAAAAAGACAAAAAAGAAATAATCAATAGGAGTTTAAAAAGATGTAAGAACAGATCTACATTTTATTACATTCATAAATTCTAGGACAGATTTATAAATTCGACCATTAAGGAAACTGAGCATATTTGCAACACCAGTAACAAATAATGCAGGTAGAGATACCATCTATCAGAGAGCAAACAACTGATATATTTGTAGGTATGTAGACAAACACAAAGGGAGTGAAATAGGCAGAAAGACTGGCAGAGAGAGGAAAACAAATCTTTAAGGGCTCTGTGAAATTCTAGAAGAAAACTGATGAGGAGTATTTTTGCACATTTCTCTGTCTGCAGTATTTCCACACGTGTCCATGTGTGGATGCACTCCTATATGGGCTCACAGCCCCCCCAAAAAACACACACACACAGAGACACACACACACACACACACACACATGCTGTCAGCACTTCGTCATCTGCCATGCATCTGTGTTAGAATGAGGCACATGAAATCAGCAGCATTAATGCTGGACCCTGACTGTCATTCCCTCTGGGCGCTTGGAGAATAAAATAGGAGCAGGAATGGGTTTTATAAAACAAGTATTCACTCATGCAAACAAATACAGCATTGAGACTGTGCCTACAACATGTGTTGTTCAAAGCAAGGCTGGGCATAGCTTCAGAAGTAAAACGTGCCACAGGATGTCAGGGTGTTCTGAATCTGAGCTCTGACTTTGCCATTTTTTTCCCCTGAGGCTGTAAAGGTCCGTGTGAAAAGGAACCAGTGATTTGGGATACTAACGTCACACACCTAATCTCCACGCTTCATTCTCTCTAAAGTTCAGCAAGCAGCTGGGTGCCCAAATATGAATTAGCTGCTTAAAGTCTTTTTTCAGAGTTAGGCCTGATTTTCAAGAATACACACTGGCTGTGACTACAACACTGGGAGGACAACACTCTCCAAAAGCTGGCTTAAAATCCATCTTTAACCTTGTTAAATTGAGTTAAAGTCCCCAAATCCCAAACTGGATATAAAAAAAAAAAAAAAAAAAGAGTTTTGTTGTTTTGTTTTTTTTTCTTGCACACAAGCCCTAATTAAAGAAAATTATTCTGGTTGCAAAGACAAGCACTTAAATATTAAGAGCTCCAAGAATTGAGGTTACTTGCGCAACCTGGATTTTCCTTTGTTGCACAGATGCATTCTAATTCAGACTTTAATTACATGATCATGCACAGAGTAGATGGCATGTGTAGTGCTGTTTGTTGACTGTAGAGGACTGAGGGACTCTGCCTCATATTTCAAGTACACAGAAGAGTGGGCTCTTAGGGGGAAATATTCTTTCGGGCAAGACCTCCTGTTCTTTAAGTCATCCCCATCTCCCATCCACCCCGTCTCACTCTGTATTCTTTTTCCCTGTTCCAGTCCTGTATCCAATTTCACTTTTTGGCTCTTTCTCAATTTGTCTCTTTTATCTTGCCTCAGTCTTTCAGTGCCTTACCCCTTAGTTTACCAGTCCCAGATATTTCAGATCCTCTGTGCTTTACCAGAGGGGTTTTTTTCTGATGTTTTCTTGTATCACATATTGTATATTAACCTCTCTCCCTATTTTTGTGCCACAGATGGTTGCCCTTAGAATTATCTCCCCTCCCATTTCTCTCCATTTTCCCATATTCTTCCTACTGAGAAGCAGACTGCTGTGTCTCAGCACAACCCTTCCTCCAAAGGTCTCTGTGGCTAACTGGGTCAATACAAATAAATAACAGGAGAATTCTTTAACCCTGGGTCCAAGTGGCATGGCACCAACTATCCATATGGCTAAATGCTCTTTTACATTACAAAAACCCCATGTTATCCTTATCTGTAGCACCTATTGAAAACACTACATTAGTCTGTGATGACCTCCAAGCTGCACCCAGAAGGTACCTGGGAGGCTGGTAAGGACTAAACCTGTCTAAGACTGTGCTAAGATTGAGGAAATTAATACTTTTCTTAAACTTGTACTCTGAACTTGGTCATTCATTTCCTGTTACACATACTATCTTTGAATCTGAATCTCAGTCTATTCCCCATTTGAGTCCTTTCTGAATCCAACCCAATGATACTCCAACCTCCTTGTCTTTCCAAATTACCTGAATTTCCCCACAGCTGTTTCTCCTTAGTTTAGTGCTCCAGTCTCACTCTGTCAGCCCCTGAAAGCAAAGGAAAGACACGCTCCCTGCTTTTGTTTCGCATATCCAGACTCCATTTTTTCCTGGCCTGTCCTGGCCCCGAGCTGCAACGATAGGAATAACTCTTGTCTACTGTAGCAAACCCGGTGAGAGCCGAGTCACTGGGGAATCTGGTTTTGGAAATCTGCATCTCCAGTGAGTGTCCGAGAAATGCCATTCTCCCCAGGCTTTTAATTGGCCACTTTGGGGCAGATTTTCCCAGAGATGGCAAAAAAACTTGAGAAAGAGCTTCACCTCCTGACAGCTTTTAGTATCATGCTGTAAAGCATGATAGGAGATGCTTTACAAAGCATCTCGTTTTACTCAAATCAAACCAACCCAGTTCTCCTATGGGTTGTTCTCAGGGACTGACAAATATCTCCAGACAAATTTTTTGAGAAATAATTAAAGAATCTGAACTGAATGCTGGTGCCCAACTTAGAGTTTCAGCCCAAACACGTGCAGTTTATCAAAGCTGAACAGGATTTTAGTAGGCTGAGGCGACCTTTGTAATTGGTGGTGCTACCAGATCCTATTAAAGTGAAATCTCCCTTCCTCACAGGGGCGCTGTAAGCATTAATTTGTTAATGACTGCACAATGACTTGATGATGGAAAGAACCATATTAACATGAAGCATTATTGTCCCTACAATATAGTCTTGCCTGCTTTCATTACTCATTAGGTACAGGGACATACCTATCATGAAAAGGGATGTGAAGATAATAAACTTGATACTCTTTTCAAAGGACTAATCCAACATGTTTACAGCGTGCGCAGCACAGGCAATAGGAATATTCTGGAGAGCTCTGTTTAAATGGCAGAATCCATTGTGTGGAATGTAATGATGTGCATGTATGTGTCTGCACAAATCCTGTGTCTAAACATACGTGCAAACATGTGCATGCACGCTCTCTTCTACTTTTCTGTCCTCTGTTAACCATGGATTTCTTTGCAGCCCTCCCTCTGCTGCCTCAAACTCACGAGTGCTCCTTTAATAACAAAATGCCTCCATAAACAAACACTTTTATTTTATAACAGTGATACCTTTTTTTGCCTACAATCCTGTGCTAAGCTTCTTTGGATACAAATAATTTTTCATTTCTCTTCTCAATCAACCTTCTTGATTCTAACTAAGGCAGAGGAAATAAAAAACAAACCAAAACAAAACCAAAAAAAATCCCACCAACCCACACTGAGTTATGCATTAATTCAGGGACCAATTTTGCAAATGTTCACATGGGTAATCCTTCTTCAGATGAATAATCCCTCTGACCACAGCAGAGTGATTAACAACAATGCAGATTAAGGTTTTCAGGATCGGGCCCATGCCCTGATGCTTGGGTTCTCCCCCAAAGTTTAGTGGATAATGGTCCCTCTTCTTTTGTTAGATATTATTAGAGGCCCACATGCAGCTCTCAATTATTTCATTTGATTACGTAGTTAATATGCCCTGATCCTGTCAGCACTCCCCGCAAAGCCTAACAAGCTGAAGTAAACAATTCCAGCTGAGCTAGAAGACTTGGCAGGATTGGGCCCTTTAATAGCAGCTGTGAGCTGTGTCTGATTTGTGATCAGAATGTCTTTGCTATTAACAGTCTCATGTTTCATTTAGAAATAGTCTGAATAAAAAAAGAGAGCAGAAAATCTGTGAGTATATGAGCTGATATAGCTAACTAGATCTAAAGAAGGAGAAATTGCTATTTAAAAACAAAAGTCACATGTATCTTTATTTCTTTGGAGCAAAAGTTTCCTGCTACTTAGCTTATCTATTTAAAAATAAAATTCACATATATTGCCTATTTATTTGGAACAAAACTTGCCTGCAATTCTTTTTACATCATACAGTGACTGACGGTTTTGTGTGCTATGGGTCCAGGGGTTTGAAGTTCAGCAGAAGAATCCCCCTCCAGCAACCTTTCGGCCTATTCCTGCCTTTCTTCTTTACTTGCTCGTTTCCTGGAGAATGAAGACAGTCAGGACTGATGTATCGCTGTGTCCCCCTTGCCTGCACCACACGGTGTTCATTAAAAACTTGCTGCTAGCAAGGGCCTGATCCAGCCCTCTTGGAAGTCATTGGAAAGTTGTCTATTGACGTCATGGGGATGAGGAGCATACTAATGCATGCAAGTACCTTTACTAATGCGGCCAGTCCTGTTAACAACACCGAAGTTGTTCACAGGATTAGCAGCAATCAATCAAGCCCTTTGAAAGGCACATTAAAAGCCAAAGCCTGGTCAGCAAGGCCTTTCTCACAGGAGGTGTATATATACCTGTGGCTAGTTCTGCTGCATCCTTCTGCTCCCGGCCTGCCCGTTTCGGTGCCTTTTTCCATCCGTGCTGATTTGGGGTAACATTTCTTCTGAGGAGGTAAAAATTGATGGCCATCTACACCCAAAATAAATTAGGTTTGTGTTCTTAAAAAAAAAAAAAAAAAAGAGACACACTAACCAGAGTGAGAAGCAGGAGAAAATAGGGCTGCAAGTAGTTGTGGAAGGGGGCTGCTTTTCCCCTGCAAGTACAAGGAAAAAAAAAAAAAAAAAAAAAGCGAAGTGCTTAATTTTGGTCCCAAGCAGATAAATAATTTTTACTCTCCTGGAGAAACTGAAGCCTGTTACAAAAGACCTTATCCTTACAAAATTCCTGTGGACTTCTTCTGGATTGCTGAACTGGACCCACTGTGATTACACTGGGAACATTTCTCGCTGGGGAGCTGTTCAGCAAAAGCTGGTTTATAGATAACAATTTCACTCCTGCTTTGCCTGTATCTGTTTAAAATCTGCTATAGCCCCTTGTACATGTGTAAAGGTGCTTATGGGGTATAGCTTATTTCCACCCACAGCAGCAGCTGTGTTCATCTTGGAGCCCTTGTAGCAATATTTGTGTCCGTATTATTTCATCCTGCCACCCCTCACAGCTGTGCCTGTGCACCAGGGGGCTGTACTTGAACAGCATCCATTTCTAAATGACTATACTTACGGCTCTGTGAAAACGGGGCGTGGACCAGCTCAAAGTTTTAAAAAATAGAGATTGTTATAAAAGAGACACCCGCACTGAGCAGCAAAATGACTCTTTTTACTGCCCTGTTCTTTTTAATTGGCTTTCATTTGGGATAAGCCGTGACTGCAGGCAGAGTGGCCTGATAGTGGACAAGGTGTTAACAGAGCTATCCCTGGGATGGATCAGTGCCGGATGGTGGACATTCCTTCTTAAAAAAAAAATAGGTCTTCTTTCAGTGAGTCCTCCTAGTTCTATCACGGGTGTGGTTTTAGGGATCAGAAAGAGCGGATATTAGGATTTGTAAGGGGCGGGGGGAGGGCTGAAAGATTTTGTTTCATGCAGGTTTTGTTGTTGTTGTCATTCTTTTATCACAGTCCAAGGCACAAGGCAGGATTTGAAAACAGGTGAGTCACGGGGCTGGGAATTTGGGAGTGGGGCTGTCTGAGGGTTTTACCCTCCCCGCAGCTCCTGGGCTGTCAGATCTCCGTGTCTGTAGCCTTTAAATGTTGTAGGAGTGTGCCCAGGAAGGGAAGACGGGCAGACCACCCCCACACCCCCCCGGCTTGGACCCCAGCACATGGCACGCCTGGTCAGACGGCAGACAATGCGCGCCGCCTGCCACCAGCCCGGCACCAGGCGGCTGACAGCCGCTGCTACCCATCAGCGCCCAGAGATATTTAAAGAGCCGTAAAAGGCAGCGCAGGCTGCCGGGGGCTTCGCACGGGTGTCGCCCCCAGGTGCGGGCCCCCGGAGGGTGGGATAGGGAGGCTCCTCGGGGCCGGCCCCGTCCCGCCCCCGCCCGCAGCGCTCCCCTCGCCGGGATCCGCGGTGGCCCCGGGGAGGGGCGCAGTCCTGCTCCCCCCCGATCCACCCCCGCTCCTCTGCTGGCAGGACACGGGAGCACTTTCAGACACAGGAGTAGTTGGAATAGCCGAGCCACCTGCAATGGGGTGATTTTCTTTTTTTACGCTTTTTTTTTTTTTTTTTTTTAAAGGGAGGCGGAGGGGACGGAGGACGGGGGCGGGGTGGGGGGGGGGGTGGATTTGGCAGGACACTGCCTTCCTTCTCTGTTATTAAAACAAAAGCCAAATAAAGTGGAAAGGCGGTTAAGCTTGTTCCTTTCTTCTGTTTGTTTGCTTGTTTGTTTGTTTTTAAAACAGAAATAAAAACCAAATCCCGGTCAGTAAAGCAGGCAGGAAGGTTGAAATTTTAAACTAATAACCTCTTTTCTCCGCGGCTGCCCCTTCCGTCGGCAGTCACACGTGTTACCTGCGCTCCCGGGGGACGGGCGGCCGGGGGGGGGGTCCCGCTCCCAGCGCTCCCCCCCTTCCCCAACTCCCCGGGGCCGCCGCCGCCTCCGCCGCGGGGATCAGCCGGCGGCGCCGGGAACAATGGCCGGGGGCCCCGTGGGGCCGGGGGCGGCGGGGGCGCGGCGGGGGCCGCGGACACCCCCGGGGCAAGGGGGGAGGGCCGGGCGCCGGGCGGCTGCAACCCGGCCGGGAGGCGAGCGGGGGTTCAGGCCAGGTAACTCGCGGGCTGCTTCGAGCTCGCCTGGTGGTGTTTCTCCGAGCTTCATTCCCGCACAGCTTGCACGGGAAGCGGGAGAACACGAGAAAAGGGAAAGGGGAGAAAAAAACAACAAGGGAAAAATTGCTCTGAGCGCACGCAGAGCCTTGTTTTGTTACTGTCCGGATTACTGTTATTATTATTTGGGGGACAAGGGGGAGTTGTGTCCTTAATCCGAGGCTCCCTGCCCTCCTCACCCCCAGATGCTATGAAAGAAGAGCTGATTTCGTCTCCACCATACAGTACACTTTGTCTAGAGAGCATTGTTCGGACAAGCAACTCCCGATCACTGATGACTACAAAATACGATTTATGTTTCCATCAGAGACAGACAGAATATCCTGATGGCTTGGAAGTCGGGCAAGAAAATCTTACCTAATCAATCCCTTTCCAATAGACACACTCGCATACACACACACACACACACACACACACACGCACAGCCGGTATAGGAGATAACGCCCGCGCTGACTGTACATAAAATAAATATCGGCAGCACGAAAATTAACGACAGTCATTTCGATATTTTTTGTCTCTCTCCAAAGCTCAATAATAATATAGTTTGCGCTTTCCTAGTTTGATGTCATCAGTAACATAATTTATATATATATTAAGAAAAAGAGCTTAAAGAGCATGCATTTTTTTTTTTTTTAGATGCAACATGAACAGATATAGTAAAGAGAGCTTGTAACATCACAATCACAACAACAGCAAAAGCAACCTCTGAGCCGGGGGGTTCATCCGTATCTGAACTGCTTTTTATTATCATTTGCGAAATTATAATAAGAGTAAATAATAAGTAAGAGACATCATCATAAGAGAAAGAAGTCAGAACACCTTGGGTTTGGGGTTTTTTCCCTCTCAAATAAAAAGGTAGATTTCCCGATGATCACTGAAATTATAACGACAGCGATTGATCGGAGGGCTTGCAAAGGAAAAGGAAAAAAAATCATCATCATTGGTCCTAAAAACGCAACCGTTCCCCTTTGCTCACTTGGCACAATAGAAATTGACTGTCTCTCAAAGAGCCATGCGCCTAGTGCTATTTATAGCCAGGGGCTGTGTTGGAAGATACCATTAAGCTTCTGCCGGGCAGACAGACAGGGGGGTGGTTGGATGGGAGGAGGGGGTTTAGCCAGAGTAGAGGCAAAAGCAATCCCCCACCCCTAGCCTCCCTTCCCCGTACACACACACATCCACACACTCACACCCCACCCCCTAGTCTGGCTGGGAATTTGAACCGATCCAGCCTGTTTAAACGGAAAGGACACAGATCTTCAATGTAAAAAAAAAATCAGATCAGACCCAGAGAGAGAGAGAGAGAGAGAGAGAGAGAGACAGAGAGGGAGGAGTGTGTGTGTGTGAGAGTGTGTGTGTGTGTGTGTGTGAAAGAGGGAGAGGGAGCGAGAGAGCGAGAGAGAGGGAGAGAGAGAGGGAGAGAGAGGGAGAGAGAGAGGGAGAGAGAGGGAGGGAGAGAGAAAAGAAGAGGGGGAAAAAAAGGAAAGAAGATTTTCTCTATGTATATAAAGATGGCCACGTTAGCAAACGGACAACCAGACAATACCAGCCTGAGTAGCAATCACAGCAACCCCAGCACCAACGGGCATATGAACGGATTAAACCATAGTCCCGGAAACCCATCCACCATCCCAATGAAGGACCACGATGCCATTAAGCTCTTTATTGGGCAGATCCCCCGTAACCTGGACGAGAAAGACCTCAAACCGCTCTTCGAGGAGTTCGGGAAGATCTATGAACTGACGGTGCTGAAGGACAGGTTCACTGGCATGCACAAAGGTGAGTTACCTCCTGAACTTTCCCGGGAGAGATCGGGAGAGAAAGGCAGGCTCCTTCTCCCTCCGTGGCTCTCTCTTTCTCTCTCTCTTTCCTTTCGATTTCATTTCATTTTATTTCATTTTTGGTTGGCCCGGGGGCGGAGGCGGCAGGCTGGGGGGGCAGGGAAAGAAATAATAGACCCATCCTGGGAAGAGAAGAGCGAGAGTCAGGGCAGGGAGTCAGCTCCGTTTGGCTTATTTATTAGTATTTTTATTTCTTTCCCCGCTTTTTTGAGGGGTGAGAGACAGCTCCCGGGGAGCGCCGGGCGAGCGGCGGCGCGGGCGCGGGGCCGGCGGCAGCTGTCCGCGGTGCTGAAGCGGGAGCGGGTGCTCTGTATTTACCTTCAGGAGCCGCTCATCGTCAGCCCAGGGGTGTGTGTGTCCGCCTGTCTGTCCCTGGGCTTGCTGGCAACCCCCTATTTTACAACTGCTCTGTATCTGGCACCGGCGGCTTTCTTTTTCTTTTTCTTTTCTTTATTTTTTTTCTTTTTTTTTTTAATAATCTTTTTTTGACAATTTTTATTTTTACTGCTGTCACAATTATTATTTGTAGTCCTCTACAAAACAAGAAGTGGAGGAGAGTGAGTTGCTCCGGGGGGCTATTTCATTTTAGTTCTATTCAACACGGGAACAGGGATATCAACAACAATAAAGAAGCCCATCTCAAGCGGGGCAGGGGTGTGTGCACAAAATCACGATTATGTGTGAGTATGTGGGAGAAGGCAAGACAGAAGGGACAGGTGGCAGCTTAGTTCCAGAGGGAAGAAGTCCCTGACCAGGCAGATTCCAAGCACTACTTTAATGTGCCCAAAGTCCATGCCGGGAACTTTTTAGGTTTTCTCTAAAGGTAGTGGAGATGTACTCCTCACACAGTGCCTCACTTGCTCCATCTCTGCCCGCTCATTTCCCTGCTCAGCTTAGGCTGTCTGGAGGTGCCTCTCAGATTAGATGGTGCTCCGTTTTGGGGGTGGGGGAGGGTGTGTGTAGTGGGGGAGAGATGCTCAGCTCCTCGGGTAGGAAAGTAGGACTCGCAGGGAGAAGTTGAAGATAATTTGCATGGTAGCCCCGCTTAGGAGTAGGAGAGAACCAGGAGAGATATGAGCCACCTTATTAACTCAGATTCTGTATACGTGTGTGTGTGTGTATGTGTGTGTTTATATTTATTTTTAAAAAAGAAAAGGGAAAAGAAAAAGACTCGGTTGGAAGTGATTGGGGTGTGACTCCAGATTTAGTGCAGGAGGAGAAAGCGTTTTGCATGGGGCCACGGGGAGAGTGGAAGTTGTATCTTTTACAGGACAGCTTCAGTACCAGTGTCTAGTCCGGTTTGGTGGACTCCTGGCAGTGACAGTCACCGGTAATGGCATTACTGGCTTCCCAGCTTTCCAGGTGCCTTGGCGAGTTGTAAATCTTGAACTTAACGGCATGTTTAGCAGGCATCTCTTACCCCTTCCCACTCACTCCCCTCCTTGCTTCCACTCAGGAAACGCGAATGAAAATATACCCTGACAGTGCAAAGTGCCAGTTTTACACAGGCTGGAGAAAATGTTCAGGGCTCGGGGACTAGGGACTCAGTCCAAGTTATAGGATATTTCATCCATCCTTTCTTGCCGGTCGCTTCAAACACCCTTCTCATTTTTAAAATGATCAGTGTAGCTCTTTCGAACCTTGCTTTCTTTTCAGACTGGCTTCCTAGAAGCCACATCAAGGTCTGATTGGCATCACTTAAACATGACATCTGTACTATAATAATTATTAATAATAGCAATAAAAATAATAGTAAGAAGTGCAGGGAAGGAAAGGTCCTGGGAGATTTCATCTAATAGTGAGAGTAGACACTGAGCTCATGTGTGTGCATGTGTTTGCAAAAAATTACCTAAGGTTTCTGTAAAAGAAAAATAACAGCAGTAAAAGCTACACTGAAGAGAATCACTCAACATAGTGTAGAGGAAATCTTTGAGCTAACACTTCGATAAAGTATTTTTTTTGTACTGGGAGTTTACTGTGATTTGTTGATGAGATTTTATTCTTTTGTTATATTTTATCTTAAACCGGAAATTAGTCAATCTATGCGTTAACTTCAATTTCTATTTCAGAGATTTGAGTTCTCCCTCTTTAAGTTCAGTTTTGCTTTTACTGTATGCCTGTATTCACAGAGACAAACTCAGGAAGGGGGAGAGAGAGAGAGAGAGAGAGAGAGAGAGAGAGAGAGGGGGGGAGAGAGAGACAGAGAGAAGAGAGAGAGAGGGATCATTTATCTTGCTTGGATGTGTTTAACACATATCCCTGAATTAAGCAAGATACTAACTTCATTTCCCTTCATTTCATTTCTGTTGTAAAGCTGCAACCTAGGAAAAAAGCCAGGTGGGGAATCTTGTCGCCTCATCAAACCAAATTGCATGAGTTCATCTCAAAACAGTCATTTTTAACCTGCTATAAGTTTTGGACTTTGAAAGAAAATTTATGATGATGATTGTTATTTTGCAGGCTAGGGTTTGAGCGAAGCTTCAGTAGACACCGAGTTGCCAGAATTTTAGAGATCGGTTTTATTTAGTACATCCGAGAAGAGTTTGAACTCCTTTCTAGCGATGCCGCTGATTTATTAGCTAATCCTGATAAAAATATGCCTCTGGCTACCTGGAAAAAAATTACTTTCTTGCCAGTAGTGATTAATTACTATTAAGTCAAAAAGGGTGATGGGGCTTTGAAGGATGAGGGTTGTGTTTGCCTTTTTTTTTATTATTTTATTCATTTTATTTCATTTTTAATCTATTTTTTCTCTTTTCCCTTCTCTAAATGCAGTCATGTGAAGCATTGTATTCACTCAGATGTCCTTATTTTGGCTTTGCTTTGCAGGCATAGGTGAAGAATTGCATAAAGATAGTCCAACTTGGCTCACAGGGGTAGGTTGGCAATACAAAACCCCAAGATGCTTTCCATAAGAGATGCATAATGCTTATACATTAATTGATCCATCACTCTCAGTTGATTTCATTCCTAATTCAGAGGATGAGGCTGTGGCAGGGGTATACCCTGAAGGGTTAATAGTAGGCTGTAGTTTATTTAAGTGTATGGAGAGCAAACCTTGGGTGTGGAGGGGAGAAGGTGGGATTGTTCTGGGAGGAGGGAAGAGACAGGAATTAGCTTAAAGTAAAAAACCAGCAACCAGAGTAATTTCAGGTGTAAATCCATTGAAATGAGATCAAAGGATGTGTATTCTTGAAAATGTTATGAAGACATCCAATTGCGGTGCCCCTGCATAGAAGGAGGAAATTGAAAATTAAGAACCTAAAGTTAAAGTACATTACTATGCCCTCCTCCGAGAAAAACTATCACAAAAGGAGAGTGAAGTCCCAGGTTCTCACCAGCATCTCTGGTTGATACCAGTACAGATACCAGCAAAGAGGCAGGGGATTATGATTCTCTTACAGATACGCAAAGAGAGAAAGGGTACGGGGGAAGCAGCATGTGGGGGAAGGCGGGAAAGGCTTGCCAGATCCCCGAGAAAATAGGCTTTCATGGCACGAGCGTAGCTGCTGCATATTTCCCCCATCCTCACTTCTCTCCACACGGGGCAGGAACAGGCTCCTGCTCTGGTACTTTGCTGTAGGGTTGGGAAGAGGCTGTGTGCTGAGATCCACGGGTAGAAATCTACCGGGGCTGAGCTGACCCACCCACACACTCACATATACACTCACACACATGCACGGAGTTAACTAATCACACTTTAACAATTTAGCAAGATATTCATTCATAACTTCCCCCCATCTTATCTAGCAGTGGAGTATGCTTAAAGGCTGAGTTACTGGGAGATATAAAGGTTAGTGCTCTCAGGACAGCCATATTATAATGCATTATCTTTGAAGTCATTTAAGGCCAATTTAAGTGGTATTTAGTATAATATTTATGAATTAATGTAATCTAAATATAGGACTGTCCCCATAGGTTTAAACAGCCTTTTCTACTGAAGCTTGCTTGTGCCCAAGGCCTGGGAAATGTTTTAATTTAAAACACCCAGGTCTCCATAATATTCTATTTAGGAAGTCAGAAGAAATCAGCATTCCACACTTAACTGAGATTTACTGAAACACATGCGGGCAAATGCACTTAAAGTGTGGAGATAGTGTGCACTGGGAAAGCAGGAGTCTTGTATAGACTTGAGACCAACAACACTCTTCAAACCCTTATTTAGGGGTGGAAAAAGCAGAAACCCCCCAAAACCTCCTTGAAATCCACCGCTGCAATCCCATGATTAGGGTGTTTTTCCTACCTGACCCGAACCTCACTCTATAAGCATTCAAAGCAGATAGAAAAACGCAGTATGAAGAGAATAGTTTAGTTCTTTCACAGCTTTACTTTCTGAAAAGTATAAATAATTTTAAAATTTAAGACATCTCTGGGGTAGGGAAACAAGGCTTCCATTCGTTGTATTCTGTTCTGTTTGATTACAAAGATAGATGATAGAAAAATTAGAACCTTGTTAAGTTTAAGGATGTTTATGAAGGTTGTGGATATGTCAGAAATTCAAAGGCATGATGAAAATGAGCATTCAATTAAGATGATGTATTTATTTATATGTAGAAATGTATAGGTTTGTGTGTGTGTATACATACAGAAAAAGAGATGTATACACATTCATGTGTATAGCCTTTGGGAAATGGAAATTTAGTTGAAGCACAACGCAATACAGGTGCTGAATAAACTCCTCCATAATTGAAACATAAGACTTGCCTGGCTGAAAGCAACACATACAGCATTTAGTATGGTAGTAAACCAAACAAGTTTTAGGGAGGTAAATGCGCAAATAAACTGGAATAAAACAGAGGAGACTTTATGCCTTAGGTCTAAAGAACAACCCCTTAAAACAATCACAATGCAATTGGATAGCTTGATGGAAGAGAGGAAAAAAGCAACCCCTTGTACATTAAAATCTCCTGTACAGATGAGCGTCTATGTGTTTTGGTAATGTCAAACAGATAGCCCAGATTGCTTCATAAATTAGAAGGGTATATGTTAACTCTTTTTTTTTCAGGGGTCTGGGCATGGATTCTGGTTTCTAAAAGCAGCTGCAGCCAGTTATGATGCTGTTGTTACGGTTGTGTCAGCATTTCCAATACAAATTCCAGTTTTCTGGGATCTCTTGCTTGCCTGTCAAGTTTTGCACTGAAAGCTGTTCCTCAGCTAGTCCCACTACTATATGAACTAATCATCCTTACAAGATGGATTTGTTTAAAAGTTACATTAATGCGGAAAATAGAAAGAAATTAAAGTCTGTGTGTCCACAGCTTTTGTTTCTTCTTTTACGTTTCTCCAGGTTAGACTTACATTTCCTACACTTTTACAGGTTACGATTACTTCTGTCTCTCAATATCTATATATACTGGTGCCTTTGGGCATTTCATGAGATAAAAACGGGTACTTATTATTTTCTTTAAAAAAAACTAATTAGCAACAACAACCAAATTTCATAGTATTTACTTGTCCCTACCAAGGTTTTAATTAAGGGGTGTATCAGAAACTCACTAATTTCTGCAAAAAAACAATAGGAACAGGGGATGGTTTGGTTTAGTTTTAAGTATTTTTTTTCCTGTATTGAGCCAGAAAAGATCCGAAATTTCAGCACTGAAGTAGAGGGAAAAATTGAGGATCCTTGTCACCTTGCATGAAAAGCGTGGTTCATCTGGTCCTGGATCCCACATCGGCTAGTGGCCAGTGCCACCGACAGGGCTTTCTTTAGCAGAGGATTCAAATTGCACAGCATAATAAAAGCCAGACAGCTGATGGAGTAGTCTTTTGAAGGAGATTGTCAGAAACTACCTGGAAATTGATAAAGAGTGAGCGAGATTGCGGAAAGTGTCTTGTGCTCAACCAAAAAGCGTATTGTACCAGTCAGGGAGGACAGGCAGAGAAGTCTCTGTTCATGGTGGTCAAGAGCAAGGGACGGATGGGGTTGAATGATCAAGGAGGGTCTCCTCCAGCCCTAAGAGCTGGAAGTATGCAGCCACATTTTTCAGCAAGACATCAGGGTGTTTTTTTATCATGCATACCCTGTGTGCATGCATACCAGCCGCACTGACCCAACAGACCATAACAACACTAAAGGAGCTGTTACTGTCCCTCCTGTCAATCAAGTGTGAACCGAGGCGGGTTTATGCGACAGGCAGTAATGGTTCCAAGGGAGAAAAAGTGGGGAAGATGATCTAGGCTGTTGGACCGCTTACCTGCATTTAAAATAGAGAGAAAGCATCAGAAGCCCAAAGACCCATGTAGGTGTTGGCTATAGCCTCAAAGTAATATTCCAAAAAAGCAGGGGGCTGCAGAGCTCAATGTGACCTGTCCATCAAGTACTGTGTGGTTCCTGCCCCATAAGAGTTTGCACTAAGCAGGTGAGGTGTTAAGCGAACTAAGCTGAATCATTAATCCCTGCGTCACCTTTACTTCGGGAGCAAAGGCCTGTTGCCTCCTTGCTGGGCAGAACTCAGTGAGGTTTCTGCCATCACTTCGGTCGCTTCACATTTGGAAATCCTGCTGCAGGTTTGCACTTACTGAGTGTTTCAGATTCCCTTTAAAATTCTGGATTATGGGTTTACGTAGCAAACCTCAACACTTGCAGCTAATGCTACTAATTTCTGCACTTGCTGGCTTGTGCCTTAACTTAGCTTTACTTCTGTAAGTGAAACTAAAACTAAAACAAATGTGAGGAACTGACAAAAGCCTGATCTTTGCCACATTTCTCACTCACTTAAACATTCCACTGATGCTTGTATGACTGTTGCCAGGGTTTGTCATGGTGGACTGACCCTTATGCATTAAAATCTACTGTAGAAAAAGGGAAAAGTATAAACCATGGTGAGTAAAAGTTATGGTTTTCTATCACCATTGCTCCATTTACTGAGTTGGGGTATATATTACAATGGTCTCTCTTTCCCTCTACCTCCGGGAGAGCCATCATCACATTTTGGGGATCTCAGGATCTACTGAGTCACTTTGTCTGCGCTGCATCTCTTGGTGTGGTCTGGAGTCAGGATGTCACCACAGAGATTGCATTTGTTTGCTTTTTTCACAGTGAGCCACAGCCTGAATGCACATACAGGTGAATGCAGCTTTTAATGTGCATTCATTATATCCAACTGACATCCCCTTGAAGGAAGAGAGGGCTTATTATTGTCGCTCCTTAAAATAAAGATGGATGAGAGCTCTAAACCTCTCAAATAAAGTGCCTGACCATATGTAGTAGCTAAAAATAAATCATATACGGCCATCTATTCCATGTAAATGAATGGCAAGACATATAGATATAGACATTGTGTTAAGTTTGTCAAGCAGAAGCAGCCAAAAATATTGATCAAGGCAAGGGGGAAAAATTGATAATGAACTGGACTCCAAGAAGACTTTAATTGACAGTGACTTCTATGAACCAGCTTTGGACAGTATATATAAACTGACCACGATGTAACTTTATTGCAATGCACTCTCCTGTAATTAATTGTCACCTTTGTTAAGACTGGCTACAGATCAAAGGTTTAAAGATACTTAACAGGTTCTTAGTAACAAACCCTTCAGATGCATTAGAAATATCCGACAGCTCAGCCAATGAGGCATGCAGATTTCGATCTACCTCACCCTTATCTGTTTATTTCTCCCTCCTTTGTTGAACACGGAAAGTCATTGTTTAACATTAACTATTTAGTAGATGACTTTGTTGGCAATTTTGATGCCTCCAGGGGCATATGGTTGTGGTGATGAGGACCTTCACTGTAAGGTCTTTCAAAGTATTTTGCCAACAGAAAGTTGCATATGGTTTGGTAGACCAAGGTGTAGTGCAGACTCAATTTGCAGTGCAGAGTATTCTTACCCCTTTATGTATCTGAGGTGTTTAATTTCCTTATTTAAACCCCAGAAAACATGAAAAGAATGTAAGAACCTTAAAAAAGCATACAAAAAAGTGTAGTTGAGAACGAACTTTTATATGAAAACTGCGTATGCAGTGAGATACAAGTGTACCTGACATGTTTGTATATCACACGCATGCAACTGTTTATTTTATGTGCATGTTAATGAAAACATACATTCAGTACAGACAGGATAATATAGGTCTCTAAATAATTCCTTTCTGAAAGACAGTACAGAGAACACACTCTTATGTGAAAGTGGCAGGTGACTTAACAGGGTATTCCTGGAATTTTATGCAGAGTTTAATATGATACGTAACCATTTGCTCATTATCCTATTTTAATGATACAGTCACAATTAATTAATCTCTGGTTTATTTCTACATTGTGTCTGAGTCTCCAAAATACTTTAGAGGCTACCAGGCCGCCTTCCCTATGCATCGGGGCAGATAACTCTGGACATGAAGCTTCTTCAAACAGAATAAAAACGGAGCTTTGCAGTCAGAGTTGGTCTGATAAGATCTGACTGTCTATTTGGCCTGTTTCTAATTCAAATGCCTGTGTATATACTACACAGGGACTGTGTATGCCTGCATGTATGGAAAGGGCAGACTTACATTTGCACATAGTTCCTCTCCTTCCCAGTCCCTAAGGATAGATTCGCATCACATAATATGCATCACTCACTGCAAACACACACAAATATCTTTGTCGGACTCGGTAGCTTCTTGCAGGTAGAGTATAAAGCAGCATCAGCCTAATAATATCCCTATAAAACAGCGCTTCCTTCCTAGGATCGAGAGGGATGAAGGTTGTCAGCAGATCAAAAGATATACCACAGTGTGCTTGTAGAAATCCCCTGATTATGTTTCCTCTCTATAATGCTCTAATTCACTATTTGATCAATTGTAAAAGGGCCAATGCTTTAGGAGAGAAAAAAAAGTATTAGGTTACTAGATGCTTCAGGGTGAGTGAAAATCACACCTAAAATTATATGTAGCAATACAGTAATAAGCTTATCAATACTTCTTTAAGGAATCTGACAGCCCTATATGAGAGATTCAGTTCTGTGAGCAAAGGTCACAATGCAGGTATTGCTTAAGACTATCGATAGCTTAGTTGACCAATCTAACCAGAGACTGTGTAATGTACCTGCTGTTAACAGGCGAGGAGGAGAACTATGAAGAATTTACAGAATTGCCCACATGTAATATTAATAATATTGATTGATTCTAATAATATAATAAGGTAAAGACACATTTCTTTGAAATAGTGCATGGAAGCAGAGCGAGAGTGAGATACATTTGCCGAGCAGATTGAATTGGTTTGCACCTCTCTCTGAAAGTTAACATAGAGAAAATTCTGTTTTCTTGCCTATGCTCTCTTTCTTGCCCATTTTTTCACCCACTGCAGACAGAAACAAGATTTGTTTTTCTCTATGATTGGGTCTTGGCCCGGCAGGTGCACAAAAGCCAGGGACCTGAGAAACTTCTTTCAGCAAGGAGCATTTTGGTCTACAACTTCAGCCCTCCTCAAAATAGGATTAATCCTAGAGAGCTCTTTTTCAACATAGAATTGCAATGAAAGTATTTCTTCTTTTTTTTTGCCCACACCTTTATCAGCATTTAAGAGATGGGGGGAAAAACATGGTGGAAATAACGTATGTTCTACATTGTGTAAAATCTATAATTGACAAGAAAGGACTTTGCAGAGCAGCCACACACCTGCTCCAAAGGCTGCTGAAGTCCAGAAAAACTCTACCTTGCCTGCAGCAGTGTTTGGATTGGGCCTGAAGTTACGGGCAGTTCTGTGAGATGCCGCTGGTTGAAGCAGGAGCGGCCGATAACATGCGATGTGACTGACTTAAGATGGTTACTCACCTAAACCCAGACACACAGACCTGGCTCCATCCGAATTTCTTAACTAGTCCTTCTGCAACAATAGGCTGCCTTATCTAGGTAAGCTAGTTCACTCCTTCTGCTATACTATTCAGCTTCAACCATCTCATTCCAGTGTCCGTATGGTGGTTTCAAGAAGGTTTGCATTTCATTACGCCTTTTTTTTTTTTCAGTTTACAGGGCAAGTGTTTTTCTTTTGTGAGCATTTAATTGGTTTTAAACGTGATTTATTTGATCATATTCCACCTTCAATAATACATGGATGAGGATGCAATTTTTCACCCTCTTTTATAAAGATATATTGTTACTCAATTATGCTATTCTGTGGGATTTGTTCTGTTCTGTGCATTCAGAGGGAGCTTGCTCATTTTTTTACTTTGTTTTCCTTCTTCCTATCTTCTTTTATTATTATTTATATGGATTTTTTTTTTCTTTTTAGAAAAAGAAATCTCATTCAAGATACTGGCAATAAATGAGAAAAGTAGGAGTGGAAGTGAGGAATGGGCAAGACAACCAACAAAAATCCTTTGGCAAAGCCTTTAAAAGCATACCATTGCTTCATGTTTATTTGCAAGAGGGGATACAGCCAATTTTGATACCAAAAAAAAAAAAAAAGGGTATCTTAGAAATTATTTAACTCCAAGTTTAGTCATTGACAGAGAAAGGAAAAAAAAGAAGTGAGTCAACCCGCAGGAACACTGGCAGAAAATGCACCTAAAGATCTCACAGCAGACAAGGTTACTAGAGTGGTGTTGGTTTCTACATTCTGCTAGGGATTTGGAAAAGTTAACAGCAAATTAAACAAACAAATAAGTAAACAAGAAACGCAAGCACTGCCATTCCTTCTGAATTATTTGTAATAGCTAATACACCTCAGAGCTGCTCCGTTTAAATTGCTGCCTGTGCCTGCAGCTTCATTCAAAGGAAGGGCATTATCTGGTGGGTGAGGGCGGGCGGTGAGGATGCCTAGGTTCTAATCACAGCGTGGATAATTACTCACCAACACTCCCTGATGGAGTCACTTAAGCTCGGTGCCTTCAGGCCTGAACTGAAACCTGTTGAATCAATGGAAAGATTCCCATTGGCTCTAGTGAGCTATTGATCTTTCATTTCCCCAACTGCAATATTAGGCTAGCTGGAATTTATTTTTTTTATTCTTTTTTTTTTTTGAGGGAGAAGGTAATGGATAAATTTGGCATTTACTTATTTCTGTGTAAAGGTTTTGGTGTATCTCTGATGGTAAATGTATTACATCAGAGCCCTTTTCAGCGTAGATATGGAAAACATGCTTTCAAAAAACACTCAGTGGGGGCATGGAAAATTAGCTTTGCTGATTTCACTTGTAAATGCATATTTGTCCCTGCTTTGCTAGGAAAGGGTCAATGGCAATTTTGCCAGTTTTCTTTGTGTGAGTAGGATTCAGCCTTTGTAATTTCTCTGTCTACAGGAATGTCATCATTCACTGATTCAGGATCTTGATTTATATTTTTTTTTCCTTCTTTTAGTGAATCACATACATACTCTTCATTGTTATGGCAACTGAGGGAGCTGCAAAGCAAGGATTTGATGAAGGGCTGCATCCCACCTTTCTCCTTTAAGGGCCTGATCCAAACCTAATGTTTGCAACATGGTTTGGATCAAACTGAAGGTATCTGCCTTCACAGGGTCAGTAAAAAGAGCAAGTTCCCTCTAGACAAGTGTACTCCTGCCCTCAGTACAGGCAGATGGAATTGGCAGTCGTCACTCATTTGCCTAGCACTGACCCAACATTCTCTGAAGTCAATAGTTAGACTCTGACCCAGCCTCACAAACAACAGACAGACACTGTGAGAATCTTTAAACAGGGATGTGAATATCCCTGACTTTGTCAGAGCAAGGTAGCCCGGAAGGGAGTTTTCATTGCTGATACCCAAGGTGTAGGTTGTGGAGGATAAACAACATCCCAGTGTCCTTAGTTATCCGGCCACAAAAAATTTAATTTAGTAATGTTTTCATCAGAGAGGACAGTTTCAGGTGATCTCCTATAGGAAAAATCTGACAGATAAATGAATCAGGCTTCTTGCTTTTTTTTAAATTATTTCTGTTGTAGTTTTAGTTCGTTCATCAATAGCAATGTACGTGGGATTCTTTTGTTTGTTTGGGATCTTTTCTGGTGTCCCCATCCCATCTCTGCTCATGTCTTTTATGAAATAAATGAAGGATCTGGAGTGTGCATGCAGTTATGTGTGTGTGTAGAGTCGATTATCTAACCCCTAGTCTATTTGAAATCATCACAGTGCACTCAAGTCAATGATATTCTGTCAAAGGTGGAGAGGAAGCGTGCGTGCAGTGTAAGTGCGTGAACGCAATGCTGTTTGATTGCCTGAAATCCAACTAAGTCTCAGTTTCAAAGGCCTGGAGGCAGCAGAGAAAGTATTTGTTTGTTTAATTATTTATATATTTACTCAGCTTTACTGACAGTGTTTGCAGATGGGGAAAAAAAATTGAAGAAGGAATGTTGGGTTCTTCTTTGGAGGGGAGCATGCGTTATATTAGCCTCAATCTGTTCTCCCATATAATGGCTGATTTCTGCTCATTGATCATTTGTTACTGACCGGCTCATTGAAAAAGGCCAAAAAGGTGCTGGTAGAATTAGATTTCACGAGTTTATTCATAAAATGAGTTGCACAATAGGTGTGTCATTCCCCTGTCTTTTCCTCTGCGCCGATCCAGGGACAGGACTTCTGGCAGCAGCTTCTTAATTCAAGAAGAAATAGCTGAGCCACCGGCAAACTAGATGACTCTGCTGTGACAAAAGATACAGGTCCGACTGCTGGGCTATCAGCTCACTTCCCCAGCTCGGGCCTCTATCCTTGGCTTCTGCTTTTGCTCTTTAAGTGCAGCACCCAGGCTTTCACTGGCTGGGCTTGCATCCAAGACCAGCTCTTCATCCTGGCTTCCCAGCCTTCCTTGCCTGGTTGCAGGTACAGGTGTGGATGTGTAGACCACAGGCTTTAGATCCACTCTGGGATCAGGATCCTTCCCCAGGTGCCACTCCAGGCTTGCTGCCCATTCCCACTTGTCAGCTTACCGTGCCCATGAGTTGTTTATTTTCCATAGACAGGCTACAGATCTGTTTCCCCAGCTCTCACCATTGCTGTTCACATTCCTCTTCCCTTGGTTCAGCTCTGCGCAGACATTCTGCCCTCACGCTGTCCCTTGCAGAAAGCACTTCACCGGTTCATGCTGCGAGTCACCACTTGGATCCTCTCAGACCACTCTAGCTGTCTCTCCTCTCCTTTCTCATCTCCTTCCCTAGCAAGTTTTGGGAAATGAAAGCCATGCTGGCCATATTTTCAGAAAGCAAAACAGCCATGGGTAGTAGCAGAAAGACCTGCACTCACGAAGTAAGCACAAACACAGATACACCAACAGACGCATTTCTGTACATAAACTACTGAGAGAGCAGACATAAAAAGTTGTTGTTTTTTTTTCCTATTGAGGTTCAAAATTCAGTGTCCTCTTTAAATTTAGACATTAAAAAAAAAAGAAATAATGCAGTAAACCTGTAATTTCACCAAGGCAATTGCACCTTTTTATTTTTTAACATTTCTTTTTTCATTAAATCAGCAGCTTGTTTCTCACACCTGAACAAAGATCCTGCATACGTTTCCCTTTGAATTCTTAAAATTGTGATCTTATTCTTAATTATCCCTGGCAGTGCATTCTAGGACTATACTTCAGCTTCTTGCAAAAATATTTTTCCCTGCTGTTTTGAAACATAGCTACCCTTCACTTCCAGAACCTCTCTGTAGCAATCCCAAATAATTGCGAGAAGGCAAAATAAGCATTTGATGTGGTGTTGCATCAGAGTCTTCTTCATTCAGAGTTAGGTAGGAAGGAGCCTATTTCTAGCCCAGTCCTCTTACTAACCTTCTTTATCATACCTGATCCTGTTCCTAGACCTGTTCTTCCTTAGTTTGCTATGTGTAAAGAGGAATTTATGATATCCAGCTTTGCAAAGAGCTTTGTGTGTATTTAAGGCAGAAGTCATGCTGTAGCTTTAGCAGTGATGGTCTAAGGTTATAAATGAGACCACATTTGTAAGGAGAGGTAATATCTTTTATTAGTCCAGCTGATACAGCTGGGAAAAAAAAGACAGACTTCCTTGTGTGCCTGAAAGCTTGTCTATTTTTTTCCAACTGTATCACTTGGTCTAATAAAAGATATTACCTCTCCCAGCAAGGCTTGTCTCATTTGAGGTGTAAAGCATGTAGGCTGGTAACTTAGGCCTGGTTTTTGTGTGTGTTGAGGGATTAGACTTTTCCTCACCTAGGTGGATAGGGTAAAAGCACCCCAGGTTGGTGTCCCTGTCTCTCACTTTCTGTGATCAGCGGCAGTGGTCATCTCACAGGCATTGAGAGGTGCAGAGAAGCTCTGACAGCCCCTGTTTTCTGATCCTGGAGATGTCCTTCCTTTTTTACTGTTCTGCTCCCTTCCAAAGCACCACATGCCCTCTCCTCACCCCTGTGACTGTGATTTATTTATAAAATTGCTGCGTGTATGTGTGTGTGCGTATGTGTGTGGGCAACCACACAAACATCCCCAAGCTGCCAAGCAAGCTGATGAGCATTTTCTAATGTATTTAGCAAGTAATAATGCAAACCACAGGCAAAAAGTACGACAAGGAGAACAGGTAAAATGCTTAAGCCAGGGAAGACTTTGGAAGGAAGGGTTTTTTTCCATACCTGTAAATAAATTGCAGCCCCCTCCATGGCTGGGAGAAGCATTTAGGTGGGTTTCTTTTTTTTTGTTTGCTTGGTTTTTTGTTTGATTTCGTAAAGTATATCTGAAAATACTGAGCAGCAGAAAAGAATCCAGAAGCAGATAGCAGGTTTTCAGACACAGCAAAATCTGACTCGTACGCATAAGGCAGCAGTAGTCAGAGGACAGCTATTACTTGTGCTTGGCTTTACTACCAGGGAAAGCGTCGGATCATCTATTCAGATCAGGATAGTCAGCTACGCCAAAGGTTTAATCAAATATTAAACATGGTCAGTAAAATTAAACCAACGTTAGATGTGCAGGAGTTCTGTTCCTTTTCAAGTAAGCACTCTGAGAGGGGAAAGTTCTCTCCTGTCTCTCTCTGATGGAGACCTTTTGCGGCTGGAGGGATTCTTTTTTCAGAGAGGGATCCACATGGGTGTATGTCTGGATAAATAGATGTGCATGTGGATCTTCGAATGCGTGTCTCTTACCCTATCAAGTAGACACTGACTTGATTTTCCCCCACAAGTTCATATCTTTCTCACTCAGATAATTTCCTGTATGCTGTTAACTGTTCATCCCATCCATTTCTCTGTCCATCTGTCCCCCTCCAAACACAATGTTTTCTCTCTTGCACTCCCTCTCATCATCTCTTCAACAGAGTTAGAAAGGTACGTGCATGTAGATATGTGTATGTGTGTATTTGCAAACCCATTCAGGTAAATGTGCGTATCTGGCTGCTTATTGATAAATAATACACTTACAAAGCCACATCTGCCTCCTTCTTCTGTACATTTGGGCTGTATTTACACCCTCCAGCTCTTATTTATTCTGACTGAGGACAGTCAAAGGTAGAACATTTTGCAGGGAGTTATGGTTTACAATGTTACCTCTCCCTTCTATTATTCATTCTCTCTGATTTTTATCTAATCTCTCTTTGATTGTCCTGGTGCAGCTTAAGAGACAAAGTGAATTTTTATTGCATCATCAATATAATCTCCAGCTAATCAGCATCTGTGTGCATTACCATGCCCCCTTTGGCTTTTCATCTGTGTCCATAAATAATAAGAATAAGGGCCGGTTTTTGTGTGCGTGCGTGTGTTTGTGTGTTGGTATCAGGAAGAGAGTCACAGCTGCACTTTTTCATTTCAGCCAGCTTGTTTTAGCAACATTGGACCCAGCTTTCTGCAGATTGTCTTGACTATTGCCCAGATTAATTTCCTGGTGCCTAATGCTTAAATCATGGAAACAATTAAAGTGGATGAATCCATACGCATCTTCTCGCAGCAACTGAACTTTGCTGTTCATTGTATACACATTTCCATGGCATTGCAGGCAACATGCCCAGTGCCAGCGGAGTGTAAGGTAGTCAACATATCCCCCTACCTGGGTATTTAACCTCTAAATTTTTAGTGCACACTTGCCACTCTTTCTTGGGTAGGAGGATAGTACATCACATGTCTTTGAACAGGAAGCTTGGAGACCAGATTTCTGGCTTTTGATTGCTGATATTTTTCCACAGCTTGCTGTGTAGCTCTTAGCCTGCCACTCAGGTCCACAAATTTTGCAGAGTTGAGCTCCTATACATTTTCTTCTCCTCTCTTCCCAGCTCTGGAAGAACAATGAGAATAATACCTCCCCATAAAGTAAGACTTCTGCTGTACTTTGAAATTCTCATCCCCTGTACAGATGCATTGTGAATTTTAAACAGAATCACTCTGCTTTCTCTTTAAAATACCCTGATTTGGCAGAGCAAGGCAGTGGCAGTGCCTCTCTGTTAAGCAGGCAGATTTCAGATTGGCTTCCCAGTGGCTTAGGGTGATACTCGCGTCCGATACACAAACTGTAATGCTTCTGTCCCGTTCTGAAGTGCCAGAATCAGTCCTTTCCAAGTTGTCCAAGAATCATCACAAGCACCGTGCGAGGGTTCGATTAAATATGACAAAATCTTCAATTAAAAAAGGCACATACATTTATGGAAAAAATTTAGACTGATACATTGAACAGCAGCGAACCCTTTGGGAAAGAGTATGGCTCTCTTCCAGATGTAATGTAGTTATGGTATAGAGCTGTCCATCCAGCAAAGTGTGTGCTTAATTCACATTGTGGAAAGCCTCCCAGAACGCAATAGGTTCTTAAAGTTGAGCAGGTGCTTAAATGCTTTGCTGGATCTGTGGAAATCTGTAGTTCAGATGAAATAATTAAGCGTAGGGGTGTTACAGAAGCCAAGTGAAAAGCATAATTCTGTGACTCAGAAATAACACTCCTTCATAGCTGTGACAGAACAGTGAAATAATGAAAGAAACACTGTGTACCTTGAACACCTTGCAGGGTGGATCAGGCTGAGACCACCTCTATATTTCAAAATATTTCCTTTTTGAATTCTTTCTTCATGGACAGATTCTGATTAGATTTGGCTTGGGAATGGGATTTGCTTCGAGCAAACAGAAACACAGAATATTTTCAGTTCTCATCTTCTGTTTTCTTTTTTTATAGCAAATCTTTTTCCCTGGCCCCTCCAGTTCCACTCCCTGTTTTGACAAACCAGCTCATTTATCAGATGGGAAAAGAGGATGGGGGGAATAGGAATATTTTTGGTTGCTTCTGTTTTGCATGATATAATCCCCCTCTCCACTTAGCACCTCCGTAAATAGGAGCTCCAATCTGAAATTGGTCACAGTTTATCGAACTCAGGATGAGACCAGATTGGGTCCTGAGTCTCTGTCAACCATGTAATAAAGAAAACAGAGTTTTACACTTCAGACAGATAAATCTGACACTTCATGTAATGTCTTCTGATTTTTCTGGATCTTTTATTCTTTTCAATTTTTTTCCTTTTTTTAAAATTTCAAATATTTATTTGAATGTGTACTACTAGGTCTCTCTTTATTGTTTCACTATTTACTTATGCTTCCTTCCACCTTTTTACACTCTTTCTTGCCCAGCTTCCCCAAACCCAGTGGCTAAATCCCTTGGGCAGGTATGAAACCACAATAATTCCTGGATAAAAATCTACCTTGAAGGATGAAGAGCATCCCCCATTTGGAGTTGGAAGCCGTGAAAAAGAACACATCACTTATCTGAATTTGCTGTTCATCCAAGCACTGTTTATGGAGATTTACAGTTCCTTGCCTGTGCAAAGAGCTCTATTGCATGGTGTCTTCTGGAGGATTTTAGGTGGCGGTATTAGCTGCGGTATTAAAAATGCATCGGAAGGCACGGGGTGGGAGATTAGTTGGATAGAAGGACCCATGAATGAAGGGTTAATTGCATTCAAAGAGGCCATCGTATGGAGCAGAAGAGGCAATAGGTTTATTTTCTTTAAAATTTACTAAATAGCTGGAAACACGGTTTAATGAATTTTAATGGGATCTTTCTGAATCCTATGCATATTGCATCTGCTGACTGTAGGAAGTCGAAGTATTGTTGAAAGGGAGGGTATTGCCCTACTTTAGGTTTCACAGCTCTGTATTTAAAAAAAAAAAATATTCTGCAACAAGCACTTTATTCAATATATTTTTTTCTCCTTATTTAATTCCTGCCCCCCCCCCCCATTACAAGTGGAAAAGACTTTCAGAATCTGTGAGCCCTCAATACCATAGATTATTTTACTGTTATGTAACATGTGCTTTACATTTATTGAGCCATCTTGTGCTGTCAAGATAAAGGAGGCCTTAGTATTTTCCTTGCTTATGAACCATTGATGAAGACTTGGTGATGAATTCTCCTCTTGGTTATACCCATGCAAATCTAGAGGAGCTGACTCTCGTAAATTTCTTCTGGGATTACTGTGATATAAATGAGACTGAGATTTGGCCCAGTCTGGTGGGAGAAAGAAAGAAGGGAAAGAGTCGGTGTTCACTTTCTCCTTTCCAAGAGTGTATGGGCTGGGCTGGGATCTCACTGCACAATTCATTTCCATGGAAGCTCCAGCAGAGGCAGCAGAAAAAACAATCTATTTGACTTCGATGCAATGCAAACCAGATACCCATTCACACTTTAGAGAGAGCGGGTTTAAAGGAAGCTTTTTCCTAAGGGAAACCGAGGCAAGGCATGCAGTGCATTTGTTTCAGAGCAGCTGTGCGGATCCAGCACATATTTTTTACATCTATCTTCACTATGTTGAGGTTTCCCATTGCCTTGGTAACTTGAATTTTCTCTGTCGCTCTTCCTCAAAATGCCAGGCACCCTCTCAGACAGCTGATAGGATAAGGCTGCCTTATTTTTTATTAACCTGGTTTTTATTAACCAGTTCTCCTTTGGGGTGCAGAGAGAATTGCTGAGACCCTCAGGAAAGAGGCTTTGTGGTTCCCTTGAAGCCAGCAGGAACTGACAGGGCTTGACATCTTACAGGATTGTGTTTAGGTCTGTGGAAGGAGAAAACAGCACTGTTTTAACTGCAGCAGCAAGATCAGGATGACAAAACTTCTCTGTTAGAGACATTGTAGTATCTACATAGAAATGGTTACACTTGCATATAAGTACACAGACATACACACAAATAAAGAAAATGTGAAAGGAAAGTAAAAGCAGGCTGGCATTAGGTATTTTTAAACCAATATGACCGTGGCCACTCCACTGGGATAATATTTTCTGTGACCACTTGGTGTTACACTGGCTCTGCAGATCCAGAGGATGTCCCAGTACAGGAACCAGGGCTTCCTAAGAGCAGAGAAAACCTTAGATCTGGATTTGGAGTGAGACTTTCCAGACTGAGAACAGCAGGAGGACTTTGCACCCAGACTTTTTTAAAGAAGAAAGGCAGGAATTTAAGCACTCTTCTGCAGGACTCCAGACAGCACATCTTCCCAGGATGGCACTGGTGTTGCTCTTCCCCCTTGTCTCCCAACCCTCCCTCATGTGTTTCAGATCTTTCTCTGCTTACAAGCAGGTAATGTGATGCCTGCTTTAATGGCACAGATAAGTTAGCCATGCAACTCGGAGTGCCAGCCCTAAACCACCTATCCTCCTCCCTTTGATCTGGAATCAAAACAAAAGACGCCGGCATCAAAACGATCCTTTGCCAGGTAATGGTTACTTTGTGCGCGCTGCCTTAATTCAGCTGCAAGGAGCTCTCATCTCTTTGTATCGTGCCCAGATCTGTGCTCGTCTTAATACTTTATCAATGTGCCATCAAGCTGCTTCTATCGTGGATACAGCTGTGCAGAAGCTGTCAGCGTTTTTAAGTAAAGCATTAAACAATACTTCAGGAGACAGCAAATTGTTATTTCCTTACCCCTCCTCCAATTCTTCCCTCTTCCCCTCCCTCACCAAGCCCAAATGATGAAGCCCTTATTTTTATGTCAGCTTCGTGCTCAAATTATACAACCGAAATGCATTTTCCTTCCCCCCCCCCGCCCCAATGGGACACATTCTCTCTCTAAGGGGTGGAGAAAGAGAGGCACAGGAGTCCTTCTGAGGAGCTGCAGTCTAAATGACACTCATGAGCAAACGGGCTATTTCGGTGGCTCATTCCCCCTCTGTTCCAGGTGAGCTGCTGGAGTGAACCCAGAAAAGCCACCCACCTCACCCAGGTCTTTCCACAGGCATGGCCTGTGTTTCACAGCCCTTTCTAGACTTTTAACACACGGTGTTGTTGAGAGCTGAGAGTTAGGAGACATAGTTGTTTTGTTTTTTTTTCCTAGCTCAGCTGTTGGTTTACTCTGTAGACGCTGAGCTAGTAATTTCTAGAGAAATATTAAAACTGTCTGTCACTTTTTTTAGTGCCTACTTGTTTTGTATGCTTGTTACGTACATGCTTTGGGGAAGGGGGGTCCCTAGCACTATTGGTGTTTCAAGCTGGACACTGTAAATTTGAGATCGGTTTAAAAATCTCAAGATACTTAACTTGTTGGCATTGCCTTTCTGATTCTTGCTTTACAAAAATGGATAAATAAAATTTCCCTATAAAAACTTTGAGATTTTCCAAAAAGTTAGCAATTGACAGTCACTTGAAGTATCAGGAATCAGACCTTGTTGGACTTGCACATACTGTGTAAACAGATATTTCCTAACAGGAATACTTTGCCAGATTCTTGCTTAAGTGAATCCAGCTTGTTTTGGTGCATAATAATCAAGCCACCCCAATTTCTTTTTTTTTTTTTCTTTTTTTTTTCCCCCTCTTCTCCAGAGAGGGGCAGTTCTGAGGCACCAGTACCCGAGAACAAAGTTTACTCCTCATATGCCGCCTTCAACACTGACCCTCTCCCAACAAGTCAGGTCGAATTTGATACAGGCAGGACCAAGGTCAGGCTCGCTTGACTCTGGCTGTCTCTTCCACACACCAGATACAATGCTGCCACTTTGTGGTTCCTTCCTATCTGTTCTGCTGCACACACTCACCCAGCACTCTCATCCTGCCAGAGAGCATCCCAGCTTTCTCTCCAGGGAGGACTAGTGACACTCCAACTTTCACACTGCCTGGTCGAGGATGCCATCCAGCCCCACCGGCCTCCACAATAGCCTGAGACTAAAAAAAAGACCCCTCTGACAGTGGTCATCTATTACAAGCCCCTTGTGCACTCCCATAGCTTCTCTTGCATGGCAGCTAGTGCTTCTAGCCAAGACCCTCTGAGCTGGAAGGGAGGGTGTAGGGATGCCAAACTTAATTCCTCAGACAGACACCACCTGTTTTACTCTCCTCTCCAGATCCTTACAGAGGTGGGTGATGATTTTGGTGCAAGAAAAATGCACTTAGGCCACTCTTTTCCTAAAAATCTTTTCTCTTTTTTGTCTGTCAGGTTCTTGATCCTCTTTATTTTTTCTACCATTCCTTTTTTCTTATTTCCTTCCTTCCTTTGAGGAAAAAAAGAACATATACACAAAAAACACAGCAGGACAGGAAATTAAATCTTTGCACAAAGATGATTTGGTAAGATGCTGTCTTTTCACTCGTTTGTTTTGCACTGATTATTTTTTATAGGGGAGAAAGGAAAGAGAGAGAGCAAAAAGATGTGACAAGGAGGGTGACTAAGTAGAGGAAAGAAAGTCCTTTAATTTATTTGGAGAGTTCAGACATTGGCTGTTGCCTTTTCCCTATACACATAAGAAAACTAAAAGAGCTTTAAGCTCACCAGCAACACTCACATGAATGAAACACCAGGTGGAACTGCTCCCATTTTCCTGGATATGATAAGGATAATGGCTTCCTCCTGGCAAGATTCTCCCCACGTCATCCTGGTTAAGCAAGTCTTAGCTGTATTGCGACACCACTTAGGCATTCCAAGGCTCATTTTAATTTAGCAAATTAATCCATTGCTTTGTACCGAAAGGTTGTTTCAAAATAAGGCCATAGTAGTTCCTTCAAATCTCTCTTGCTCTTTTAGGAAGATATGAACATTACAGCCAGAAAGCACTGGATGTCTCTGGCTCCCTGTTCATCCTCAGTGCTCCACAGACACCATGGTTTGCCTCCACGCAGTGCATCCTCAGAGAGGATCTGCCCCTTGGAGATACTGAAATCCAAAGAGCAGGAGGGAACTGCCACAAGTTCAGAAATTTGCACTTCAAAAAAATGGAAGTATATCAAAAATAGTTGCTATTTCTGAGGAAGATGTGCCCCAGACAGGAAGATGCCAGTGCTTATCCATGGAAGTGGCTTACACTTCCCGGAAACATGTTCAAGTGTGATAAGAAACAGCTGTGACAGAGTCCCAGCAAACCCCACCCTTCAACTGCAGGCTGGGAATTTCCCCACACCTCCTGCGCAGGGCAGAGTAGCCCAAGGGAATGAGAACAGAGAAAACTCTCCTGCCCCGTCTGTCCCTGGCGGCTGTTATCAAAGGATACACCTGCAGTCCTCTGCCACACACCCGACGGTGTATCTGCCACAAGGTTTAAACTGTTTCTTATTCACACACCCTACAAACCCAGAAAACACTGTGTTCTCTGTGGTTGCTTCATTCTGTGTTCCTACTGACATGAAGGACCTGCTCTTACCAGGGGAGAGGAACAGCTTTAGGGTGCAGAGCGCTGTTATTAGAGAAACAAACCTGGTGAGGAGCAGACAGAGGTGGTATAAAGGAGTGGTTTAGTAGCCAGAGGAGTGGAACATGACTCTCATCTCAGGGCACCTTTTTTAAAACTGGGATACTTGTAAATCTGACTGAAACAAGAGGCACCAGGACCGCATTTATGGGGGTGTTTTGCTGTTTCAAGACCTAAGTGCTTATTTGTGCATCCTTTGTCTGGGGCAAAGTTCTGTGACTCAGTTTCCTGGACTGAAAAGTAAGCAAGGTAATAACCCCATGTCCAGGAGAGCAGGATGCAAAGCCTAGTTTACACCTGTAAAATAATTGAGATGTTTTGAGGAAGGGTCAGTGGAAGGGCTGAATAATTGAAAAGGCCACAGGAGATCAATGCACAGCAAAATACATGGTATTTGCTGATAATTTTCAAAGCACAAGAGAACATTAACAAAGAGACTGTAATATTAAGGTCCTTAGATGTTTTTCTTTCAGTTTAGCTCTTAGCATGTGTTGGGGGTTTGGGTTGGTTTTTTTTAGCAATTGTAATCACATTTGTATAATACTTTTTCAGCAACAGCTGAGATAAAGAGCGCACTGTGCTAGACAGTGTACAGGCATTTACAGACCTGCCATATTCCAAATGGACACAAACAAGCACACATCCAGTAGGGGACAAGAAGCACCAGATCGTGATCAAATATGTTTGGTTCCTAACCCTGAGTTGCGCTGAGATTAAGACTCAGATCCTTAAAGACACTTAGAGCCCAACTCCCATTGAAATAAATGGGTGTTAGATACATAAATAGCTTTATGGATCTGAGCATAAATAACTTATCCAAGGGCAGAGCAGCAATCTACAGCTGGGTTGGGAATTAAACACAGATTATACAAGTCCCAGTCTGATTTCTTAATCACAAAATCATCTTTCCTCTCCATATTTTGTGCAATAAATCCCCAGCATTAACATCACAACATGGATACACAATCTCCACCCCATCAAATCACTGGAAACCTGCAATGACAAAAATGGTTTTCCTCAAACCGAGCCCAGCTACAGACACACACCAGTACACTTCTCCCGTGCTTGGGGTTGGCTTCTGCTCTTCTTTACACCATAGAAACTTCCATGGTCTTCAGAGTTTCCTCCCTAGGTTTACACCCAGGTGACAGAGAGCAGAATCCAACCCCAGCACTACAAGTTCAAACATTTTTCACCCGGCTCTAGGGAGGGGATAGATGAGACAAACTGAACTTTCTGAAAAGATCAATATGGAACATCTCTTTCAATTACTCTCCAAGGCACTAAGCCTGTGAATTCGGTTATGATGCATTTATAAATCTTTCCAGGAGGGGCTGTCTGACATTCTCCTTTTCCACCTTTACTCCCCGCAAATAATTCCCTGTTGCCTGGGATGGGCTGGCAGGGCAATGCTACTCAGAGAAGGATCAGGCTCGAGTTTCTCAGAACCAGGACAGATGGGGACCATTTCCATCTCCCTTCCCTAGACACTAAAATTCACATAACTAGAGAGGCAGATACAGAACAACATGAGGGGCCAGGTACAAACCTTCTGACAGCCACTGCAAAGTCACTGGGACCAGAAGATGTTGCACAGGCTGAATGTGCGTGTTACACTCTCCAAAAAGATCACAGCCCTGATGGATTACTGGCATGGATGCAATTATATAGAGGAGTGGGGTGGGGCAGTCCTTATGCCGATACAGTTCCTTTGATTCACAGAACAGGTTCAAAGCCTACCCAAAAAATTATGCTGAAGGTGTTGATTTAAGTTCAGTTATCTCCTACCAGCCTGCTGGCTCTAATACTGCAGGGTTGAAGTGAGGATTTGGAGCATGCAGGGAGAGTTTTCTAGAGGACCATGAGTCACTACACTGTGGCTATGCTTTTCTGTGCACTTACCTGCCAGGACAACAGGAGACCTGCCGGTTAAAAGAGCATCAGGATCACTTGAGACGCAATCTGTGTCCCTAATTCTCCCTCTCCAAAAATCCTTGCTTAAGATCAGGCTGTCTGAAGCTTTATTTTGTGTTCTGTCTTGGTGCCTGGTTAGGACTTTCTCTAGAGGCATTAGCTGAAAGGCAGTAACAGGCTCAGGCAGTCAGGGCTGCAAGCGTTTAATACGTATAAGCTATTTAGACATTGCTTCAAGAAGGCTGCAGGATTAATGCATATTAATTCCCATCTTTCAAATCCAACTGCAGACCAGGCCTAAAGACACTACTGCTGGCCGAACTGTCTCCACTTCTGTGCGGGTGTTTCTTCCTCAGAGGGTGCAGTGAGACAGCTTTTGGGGTGCACACAGGATGAGCCTGTCTTTCCTCTTAGGGTGTAATAAAATCCACAGGATGCTGTATAGAGAGGAAAGAGATGCAGGGCAGTTAAGCCTCCTCTCTGCATTAAATGCACCCACCTGCTTCATGTGGCATGGTCGCACCTTGGGGTTGCCTTGACTCTGGGCATGAGTCTGTCACCTCTGCTGGGGCTGAGAGCCCCACTGCTGGGTGCTGCACAGGGGGGGACAAAGAGAACCTCCAGCCTCAAGGTGCTGGGATGCCATGCAGGGGACAGGAGACAGGAGATGGATACCGGCAGACAGGGGAAGTGTGAGTAGGTGCTGAGATGATTTTCAGCAACATGGCTGGCAACCATCCCACCCACCCTGCAGCTTTGGGTTCCCAGGCAAGAGCCAGGGGTGAGAAGGGGCTCAGCAGCAACCGAGGGAGTTTTGGTCTTGGCTAATTCACCCAGAAAATGTGACAGCCATCCTGGGATGTCACCCACCAGGTCCCTTCTTGCCCTTCCTGCTCTTCTTTACCGCAACTTGAGAAATGCCAGGAGGGAGGTATGTCCTTGGGTCTTGCCTGCTCTGACAGCAGCACTGGGGTGATTCCTGGCCTGAAAAGGTCTCCTTTGCTGTTGTATCTTCACTTAGTAGAAACCTCTGCAGCCCTTCACCCTTCTTTTAAGGAATCAGGAGTTGCAGATGTGGGCAGGGAATAAGGGGGAGCTGGCAGTGTTTGAGAAAGGCTGCAAGTACATCTAGGGAAAATGTTCTCCTCCATTTCTTTCCTTTGAGATGACCAAACCCTCAGCAGCTATAAGGGTCAATCTCTTGATCTTTCGCCCACTGGGGAGGGTGAGACTTGTGAGGATAGCCAGGGGGGACTTTTAGGGACCAGTGTGACATCTTTTGCCCACCAAGCCTGTGGAAGCCGTGGCAGTCCAGAAGATGCCCTCCCTGCCACCGGGTGGGAATAACACTGCGGGGCGGCAGTGGGGAAAGTTCTTCAGGAGCAGCTGGAGATTACGGCGAGTAAAACTGTCCATAACCTGATCCCAACTGCAGGACTGGGCTGCAGGGAGGTTGAAAAGGACCTGCCATCCTCGGTGACAGCATTCGATGTAAGTGCCAGCCTTATTTTAACCCAGTTGATGCTGTTAATGAGCGGATGTAAAGGCACCGAGGAAAATTTGCATGCAGTGACTGCGCAAGGATTGAATCTTTCGGAGTGAAATTTCTAGTGTGAGACAGACTTGGTAGATGTTATGAAGAATTAATATTTATAGACCATCTTAGCTGGGAATTTCTACACAGAGGTACATTTGCATTCTTGGAAAAGAACTTTTTATGAACTTTTTTTTCTTTATTACTAAATAGAAATAACTTGTTGATATACAGCGTATAATTTGAAAGCGTGATTACTGTCACATTTACACATAATTGAGCAAAGTGCATATAATCGATATATTTTTACATTGTAGTGGTTACATTATCTAGAAAAAACAGGGAACATGCACATGACTACATTAAAGATTTAGGGCTCTATCCTGCACCATTTAAGTCAATGGGAGTTTGTCACTGATTTTAATGGAAGTTAGATAGGGGCTTACAAGCCGAGGTAATGCAGCTGCTAAGGAGTAAATATTGACACGAGTGGGTCAATATATTGGTGCCTTTTAAGTGCTAAAATTGTACTTTGAGATACCTATTGCAATTTTTTTTTTTTTTTTTTGCATATTCATTGTAGCTGCAGTGCAGCCATCCTGCTGCTAAAGAGCAGGACATGGTGGGTACCAGTATTCATTGTGTAGTAGTGACACCTTCAGGTTACTACCAAAACCAGTCCCCTCTGTGCAAGGCACTGCACACACATGTGATGAGAAAGAAATCTTTAGTGAGAGATTTGGTGACTTGACCAAGGACGTAGGGCACATTAGTGACGGAGGTTGCAGTGAAAGCCAGGGACTGCAGCTCCAGGGAGAAATCAGAACTGCACACACTTAATCAAGTCTTGCTTGGAAGGTTTGGGATATATTTCACCTGTGGGGATAAAAAAAAAATTTAAAAAGAAGAGAAAAGAAGTTTGGGTTAAACTTGAAAGTTAATTTGCTATTTTTCTATGAAAAAAAAAACCCAAACCCCTCAGGTATTTTATTTTTTAACATGTCTCTGTTGGGACATCTTTTATACTTTTCATAAAATATAATAACAAAACCAGGTCACACCCATTTAAGAAAAATAAAATTATTCCCACAGATAAACTTTTTTTAGGTATTAAAAAAAAGTTTTGAATTTATCCTTTTTATGTCCTGCTTGAAACAACTTGCCAAATTTCCTCCAAATCTGTGAACAGATTTCCTTCTTGCTAAGCTATTTTTCCTCTACAAATATCAGCTGACAAAAAAAACTGTGCAAGTCTAGTCATCAAGCTAACAGTCTGCTCTCAGTCTCTTCAAACTAAGCAAACAGTATACAAAATAGAAAAGAAATTAGGAAAGAGCCAAAGAGACCAGAACAAAAGCAAAAAGGATTTATTCTCTTAAAGCATCAGCCTGGAGTATGGGGATATTACTCCAAGACGCACAAGAACCACTAGAAACAGCCACCTCCATATGAACAGAGAGAGTGCTGTACTCTGCCTCCATCTAATACGTGAGATTTATAAGTGCTTCAGCTCCCCAGAGGCACTCAGGCATATTGCTATATATAGGACTATTCCCAGATTACAGAATGCCTTCCCTTGACTGTAGCATTTTCAGTCCACAGGGATTTTTTTGCTTCTTTTTATTTTCTTTTAAACCCAGCTCACTCCAAGCTAGTTCTCTTTGTTTGCTCCACCACCAGTGTTAATCATTGCATGGAAACGGGTTCAATGTCCGGTTCAAAAGCAATCCTAGGCAAATATAGATAAACAGCCTCTCCCAGGAAGCGACAATATTTGTGCGGCACATAATGTGGACAATAGATTTGTTTTCTGAATGAGTTAGATGGAAAATCAGTTAGGGCTCTGCCTCACATTGAGCTGTGCCTCCACTGAGGCCAGGGCTGGGGGCTGTGGATGCTGTGCTCGGGGCTGGTGAAGGTCCACAGGGTAACCAGAACCACCCATGGGTTGGGGCATGCTGCCTGCATTCCATCCACACCAGACCCATGGAGGATGCGATTCTGTCCCTGCTCACACTCAGGCTTTTTAGCTCGGGAAGTCTTTGCTTTAATCTGGAGCATTCACAGGGACAGCAACCCTCACCCTTGCAGGAACAGTGAAGAGGGGAATTGGACTGTGACAGCTGCTGTTCTCACATAGGATGTGATTTTACATGGTTTTGGGGAAGACATGGACAGTTCCTGCTAGGGTGCTGAGTTCTCTCTGTACAGAGCTGATTTCTCTTTCTCTTTGACCTATAGGGAAATTATTCTCTTTGCCCTCCTTCACTCTGAAACTGGTGTGTGATTTCATACATCTCTGCTTCTGCAATCACTGGCCCCTCCTCCATTTCTTACCCTTTTTTTTATGCTTTCCTTCCCTGTCATTATTTTTGTCCAACAGCTATTTGTTCAGTAATCTCCCCCAAGAGATTAGCACACTAATAGGCAGTCAACAAAACAAGAAAGAAAGAAAGACACAGTACTTAAAGGATGAATACTTGGGAGAGAGCATCAGTCTTTTGATGTCCTGATTCCAGTCGGGTTTATTTGCTATATATATGTCTATAATAACTATACATCTTCGTACAGCTGTCCTACTGCTGAAACGGAGATTTCTGACTGCCTGGCAAACCTTATGCCTCTCCTTCACTTGCAGAGAGGGGGAAAACGATGGCATTCCCATTACCCAAAGGGGTACCCTGGCACAGAGCAACTCACATATTCAGGGCAGCAGGGCAGCTTAGCTGCAGTCAGCCCACCTTACACACGATTTCCTGCCCTCTGTAGCAGCAGCCCATGTCCTGAAAACATCTCCACACCTTTTACTTTAACGCCATGGTTGTTCCTGTTCCTGTTTGAGGAATCCGTGCCTCCTGATGGAGCACAACCAGGGTTCCATCTCTAAATGCAGACGCTGGATTTCGCTCACTCATGGCAGACTAGAAGAATATCACCCGATCTTTGGTGACCCTGCAATGCTGAGTGGTCAATAGCCAGGCATTTAATACAGACACGGAAAAAGGCAGGGGCACTCAGGAGGGAAAAGATGGCTGCAACTGCGTCACATTCTGCAGCATGGTCTGACAAAAGCTGCAAGGACACTTTTCAAAGAAAGTTTGGTTTTTCAGGCATGCTCCATTTTTGGTGGTTGCTCTTGCTTTGTTTTTCCTCAGACAAATTCTTCTTTTAAACTGGCAGTGAAGACTTACTTAGGACTGCATTAGGGCCTCTTGAAAACACCCTGGAAATTGATACCACACACTTGGGCGATTTTATTTTTTTTAACAGATTGGTAGGCATTCTTTTAATTTCCCCCTTGTGATTTTATACAGAACACTTTTTCAGGCAGATCTTTTTGCACCCCTCCAAAGCAGTCAATGAAACCATTTACATGCATACAATTAAGCACAAGGGAGGGGTGGGGGAAGCAGGAAAAAGCTACAGCTACAACAGCCTAATAATTTCATCTGAAAAAATCCTCCAGACATATAATATTGTAAAGCAACAAGTGCTTTTGAGCAGAATTTAAAAAAATTATGCATGCCTCTTACAATCATTTTGCATACCAACAAATCTGGGAACATATGAAAGCTAGTAATTTCAAAGCTAGAGTAATGCCGTACGTTTTGCCCCCAATTTGCCCGTGCACAGTTGATGATGGTGGGAGCTTTATTACTGACTTTGTTGAGCATATGATGAAGTAGATGATGTGGTGCAGCCTTCCTCAAGTCAAATGGACTGCACAGGTGTAGCAGAATTTGCCCCCACATTTCTGATAATGTGTAACATAAAACCCCCCACTTAACACAATCCAATACCCAGAAATCAGAGAGGGGCAACAGGGGGACCTGTATCTGGGGAGTGACAGTGTAAGAAGCTGGATCAGCAGGAATAAATCTCAAATCTTCAAAGTAATATAGGTATCTTAGGTATCCATAACAATCCTAGGCCTCCTCCCAAAAGATCAGAGCAACACAGTTATACCCTGTGATTCCCAGTGTACACAGAAGAGGGAGTTACTATTAGAGTATGGAAGGCCACAAAGTTGTTACTTTTGATTTCAAAGAAAACAAACTGAAGTTTTAAGGTTAATAGGGCTTTATTTTCAGCTCTGATGCATTCAGAAATATGGAAGAGATCATCCAAAATTATAATGCTGGACTGAAAATCTCTAGACAAAATGCATTCAATCATTTTAGCTCAAAACAGTACATTCTGAGGTTCATAATTGTTGTTTTGCAGTATTTCAATCTATAAGATTCAGATTTTCTCAGTTAACACACAGGCTGAAAAATGTACATTAAAAAAAAAAAAGTTGAGATTCTCATATATTCTCACACATTCTGGAGCTGATTGTGAGGAAGCAGAGCAAAGCACATCAGACTTGGAGGAACTAGAAGAGAGAGCAAAACCAAAAAAAGAACAGGAATATTTTTCTTTGAGTATGCACATGGTGCATTTAGTTATTTTCAGGGTCAGATCTCAAAATTATCCTTTAAATTTTGCTTTGCTTGCTATTCATTTCCATTCATCTTCTCCTGGAGTCCAGTGAACACGGATATCACATTTATAAACAAAGTTGACACCTTTGAGGGTTGCTTAGAAAACCATTTCAGCATTAAGGGTATAATGGGAAAAATAAATAAAAAGAAAAGAAAGACATTGCTTCCTTAAGAATGTAAGTACAGCCCCCCGACTAAGACATATGGAGCTCACAACGCCATTCTGCCACCAGCAGGGGCCATAAACACGAGCCCAGAGAAAACGAAGAACAGGGCAAGTGTATGCAACACCTCCCTTAGACATTCTCCCAGGCTCTCACCATTTTCAGCCCAAGGGATTTCCAAAGCCTGAAGCTGCTCACTTCCTTCTGCAGTGAGCCATAATGAGCTATTTCATCATCATGCAGCTCCAACCCACTACTCTTGAAGGCCTTGTACCATAGGTGAATGAAATATTCCATCTATATCTGTGCATCTGGTCAGTAGAGAGAAGAAAAGTAATTCAGAGGGCACAATAAAACCTTGAGCAGAGTCTTCTGGAAGAACCCAAGAGGAAATACCAGTCCAGAAACCTGCCTGGAGTAGGCAAGGCTTGCCTTTTAGGGCTGGCATTTTAGGAATATATACCACTAATATAAGAAAAAGAGCGATCATATAATTCCTTGGAGAAACAGTACGTCTGGAGCCAGATCAAATGTCTGCAAAAAAGCTGAATACATGTAAAATTCACTCCCATTTAATGTTTCACTCCAAGCTTCAGGGTCAGCTAGACTAGAATTAAAGTCCATCCAATCTTTTGGATGAGCCTGAAGTTTGAGAGAAACAGGAAGGACTTTTGTTTTTGTAACAGTAACCTGTAGATGAAACACTGGTGAGCTTTTCACTTGGAACCAGCTATCGGTGCTCAAAAAAACTTGAAAAAGTGTGACTTGAGAGAACAGAAAAGGTTATATTCTGTTCATACTTTTATCATGCCTTTACAACATTTCCCAAATGAAAGGTTGGGGTAATAAAAATGGCGACCAAATTTACCAGCACTTCTGTAACAAAATCCTTAGACCATTCAACATCCTACAAGGAAAAATTAATTTCTATCATCACCTTACACAAAATGCTCATTTAAAAGTTTAGTTCCCACTTTGTGCCTCTGAACAATACAATAACATCCTCTTGCTTTTTGTGTTTTCTGGCCCAGGCCAACATTGAAGTCAGCAGTACAAAAAATAAGGAGTGCTTTGGATTTCTATTCAAACCACTCTGTATTCCAAACCCAAGCCTTGGCCTCCCCTCATCCCAGGTACACATTTGCATCCTTTAAATGATCTTGTTTATTCTCTGTGTTGGAATACAGTTATCTGAATATTAATTATGGTTTTAGTGAAGTTCATCGGTTGAGTGCAGGAATTGAGAATTCTTCCTTCAGTTGCAGCCACCTGCTTAGATTTCTGTGTTTATCTGCTTCACTGAGTTTAAATCAGTTTCTGTAAGTGAAAGTCTGTTGCTTTGAGCAGATGTTAATGCTCAGAAATAGTGTACAGTCTGCCATTAGCATATGTAGCATAACGCTAATAAATAGAGGCATGTACCACCCTTGAAGGTGATTCTGATTTCAATAGAGAAATCTTCCCCCCCATCCTGCCAGCCTCTTTCCTTAGGGAAGCCTCCGGCACATACAGCTGTTAAAAGTGAGGGATCTTCCTCCCACCCCTGGAAAGACCTTAGCAAATGGTCCATTCTGTTTATGCTACATTTGGATGATTAATGATATTGTATAGTGTAACTAAATTGTACTGCTATTATCATCAGGTCACTGCTGACAATTAGATATATCATCTCTGGGGTTCATATACAGATAACAATTTTAACTATGTGGATAAGTAAAGGTTTGATGGTGTCCTAATGTTAATGCAAATATTACCACATATTGGAAATCAGTAATGCACCGCATACGGGGATCACGTTACACAGCGGAGGCCATCGGGTGGCTGGAGCTGGTGAGATG